>NC_140166.1:19851148-19962081 GCF_963971535.1 Notolepis coatsorum | reverse complement strand
TGACTAGCTGGCAGAGGGGACTCTTATCTGGGTTCATCTCTTGGCTCTGAAGGGCTTTGTAGTGGTAGGAGTGGGGGTCACTTGATTGGAGGTGTGTGTAAAATTTTATGGCTCGCTTTTGAATTTGAATGATTAGGGGGTATTGGCCGAGTTCTGCCCTGCATGCATTATTGGCAGTGTGTCTGTGGACCTTAAGTAGGTTTTTGCACAATTCTGCATGCAGTACTTCTAATGGGTGTTTTTTCCCATTTTGGGAAATCTTGGTTAGTTAATGGACCCCACACTTCACTGCCATATAATATTATTGGATTTATTACGGAATTTAGAATTTTGAGCCAGGTCCTAATTGGGATGTCAATTGGAATTTTCCTTTTGATGGCATAAAAAGCCCTTCTTCCCTTCTCCTTCAATTCATTCACAGCCATATTGAAGTTTCCATTATGATTTATTTTCAATCCCAAATATGGGTAGCTTTTTGTGTTTTCTAATATGTGTGTGCCTAATTTAAATGTATTATGTGAACTCTGAGGACTCGTGTCTCCTTTGAAAGATCATGACTTTAGTCTTCTTCATGTTTACGTTCAGAGACCATGTCTGACAGAACTGGTGGAGGATGTCTAGGTTCTGTTGTAGACCCTCTTTAGTGGCTGACAGCAGAACCAGATCATCTGCGTACATCAGTAATTTTGCATTGGTATCGTGCAGAGTCAGACCGGGTGCAGTAGAAAGTTCTAATAACTTTGCTAATTCATTTATATATATATTGAACAATGTTGGACTTAAATTGCACCCCTGGCGGACTCCGCGACCCTGGGGTGAAGAAATTTGTTCTTTTTATTTCCAATTCTAACAGCACATTTGTTTTTTGTGTACATGGATTTGATCAAGTCATATTGTATTTCCTCCAACACCACTTTCTAGAATTTTGAAGAAAAGACCTTTGTGCCAAATTGAGTCAAAAGCTTTTTCAAAATCGACAAAGCAGGAATATATTTTGTTTTTGTTCTGTTTTACGTGAATGTCAATTAGGGTTTTAAGAGTGTATATATGGTCAGAGGTACGATAATTTGGTAAGAATCCGATTTAGCTTTTACTTAGAACGCTGTGTTCTGTAAGGAATTCTATGAGTCTGGTGTTGATGATACTACATAGAAGTTTGCCCAAATTACTCGTCACACAGATACCCCTATAGTTTTTTGGGTCATGTTTATCTCCACTCTTGAAAATTGGGGTTATGAGTCCTTCATTCCAGACATCAGGAAAATAGCCTAGATTTAGTGTCAAATTGAATAATTTTAAAATAGCCAATTGGAATTTTTCAGAGCTGTGTTTAATCATTTCATTAATATGCCATCTGTACCACAGGCCTTTCTAGCTTTAAGGCACTGGAGTTTTGATTTCAGCTCTTGTTCTGTGATTGGGAAGTCTAGAGGGTTTTGATTATCCTTTATGGTATTTTCCCATTTTTGTAATTTTTCACATATCTGGCTGGTTTCCGTTTTTGTATTTAGGGGTACAGTTGTAAAGAGTGATGTGAAGTGGTTTGTCCCAAACATCCCCATCTTGGATAGCCATTTCTTCCGGCTTATCTTTATTCAATGAGTTCCAGTGGATGTTCTCTCTCTCTCTCTCTCTCTCTCTCTCTCTCTCTCTCTCTCCTCTCTCTCTCTCTCTCTCTCTCTCTCTCTCTCTCTCTCCAGGCTCTATATAAGTGATGTCTCTCTCTCCTTCCAGGCTCTATAGTGATGTCTCTCTCTCTCTCCAGGCTCTATAGTGATGACTCTCTCCTCATCTCTCTCCAGGCTCTATAGTGATGTCTCTCTCTCTCCGAGGCTCTATAGTGATGTCTCTCCTCTCTCTCTCCAGGCTCTATAGTGATGTTCTCCTCTCTCTCCAGGCTCTATAGTGATGTCTCTCTCTCTCTCTCTCAGGCTCTATAGTGATGTCTCCTCTCTCTCTCCAGGCTCTATAGTGATTCTCTCTCTCTCCTCCAGGCTCTATAGTGATGTCTCTCTCTCTCTCTCTCTCTCTCTCCAGGCTCTACTAGTGATGTCTCTCTCTCTCCAGGCTCTATAGTGATGTCTCTCTCTCCAGGCTCTATAGTGATGTCTCTCTCTCTCTCCAGGCTCTATAGTGATGTCTCTCTCTCTCCTCTCTCCAGGCTCTATAGTGATGTCTCTCTCTCTCTCTCTCTCTCTCTCTCTCTCTCCAGGCTCTATAGTGATGTCTCTCTCTCCTTCCAGGCTCTATAGTGATGTCCTCTCTCTCTCTCTCTCTCTCTCTCTCCAGGCTCTATAGTGATGTCTCTCTCTCTCTCCAGGCTCTATAGTGATGTCCTCTCTCTCTCGCTCTCTCTCTCTCTCTCTCTCTCTCTCTCCGCTCTCTCTCTATCTCGCTCTCTCTCTCTCCAGGCTCTATAGTGATGGTCTCTCTCTCTCCAGGCTCTATAGTGATGTCTCTCTCTCCAGGCTCTATAGTGATGTCTCTCTATCTCTCTCTCTCTCTCTCTCCAGGCTCTATAGTGATGTCTCTCTCTCTCTCTCTCCAGGCTCTATAGTGATGTCTCTCTCTCTCTCTCTCTCTCTCTCTCTCTCTCCAGGCTCTATAGTGATGTCTCTCTCTCTCTCCAGGCTCTATAGTGATGTCTCTCTCTCTCTCTCTCCAGGCTCTATAGTGATGTCTCTCTCTCTCTCTCTCTCTCTCTTCTCTCTCCAGGCTCTATAGTGATGTCTCTCTCTCTCTCCAGGCTCTATAGTGATGTCTCTCTCTCTCTCTCCAGGCTCTATAGTGATGTCTCTCTCTCTCTCCAGGCTCTATAGTGATGTCTCTGTCTCTCTCTCTCTCTCTCTCTCCAGGCTCTATAGTGATGTCTCTCTCTCTCTCCAGGCTCTATAGTGATGTCTCTCTCTCTCCAGGCTCTATAGTGATGTCTCTCTCTCTCTCTCTCTCTCTCTCTCTCTCTCTCCAGGCTCTATAGTGATGTCTCTCTCTCTCTCTCTCTCTCTTCTCTCTCTCTCTCTCTCTCTCTCTCTCTCTCTCTCTCTCTCTCTCTCTCTCTCTCTCTCTCTCTCTCTCTCCAGGCTCTATAGTGATGTCTCTCTCTCTCTCTCTCTCCAGGCTCTATAGTGATGTCCTCTCTCTCTCTCTCTCTCTCTCTCTCTCTCACCAGGCTCTATAGTGATGTCTCTCTCTCTCTCCAGGCTCTATAGTGATGTCTCTCTCTCTCTCTCTCTCCAGGCTCTATAGTGATGTCTCTCTCTCTCTCTCTCTCTCTCTCTCTCTCTCTCTCTCTCTCTCTCTCTCCAGGCTCTATAGTGATGTCTCTCTCTCTCTCCAGGCTCTATAGTGATGTCTCTCTCTCTCTCTCTCTCCAGGCTCTATAGTGATGTCTCTCTCTCCAGGCTCTATAGTGATGTCTCTCTCTCCAGGCTCTATAGTGATGTCTCTCTCTCTCTCTCCAGGCTCTATAGTGATGTCTCTCTCTCTCTCTCTCTCTCTTTCTCCAGGCTCTATAGTGATGTCTCTCTCTCTCTCTCTCTCTCCAGGCTCTATAGTGATGTCTCTCTCTCTCTCTCTCTCTCTCTCTCTCTCTCTCTCTCTCTCTCTCTCTCTCTCTCTCTCTCTCTCTCTCTCTCTCTCTCTCTCTCTCTCTCTCTCTCTCTCTCTCCAGGCTCTATAGTGATGTCTCTCTCTCTCTCTCTCCAGGCTCTATAGTGATGTCTCTCTCTCTCTCTCTCTCTCTCTCTCTCTCTCTCTCTCTCCTCTCTCTCTCTCTCTCTCCAGGCTCTATAGTGATGTCTCTCTCTCTCTCTCTCTCTCCAGGCTCTATGAGTGAGGACCCTCTCTTCCCCAAGTCTCCATGGCCCAGCCCCTCGCTCTGCGCCTCCTGCCACGAGGAGGAGGAAGGTGTGCATGTGTGGAACGAGGAGAAGGTTCTGACGTTCCTCAAGCAGCACTATGGAGCCGCCAACCTCTCCCCCAAACACACACTGACCCCCCAGGACCACATCTCCCCCTCGCCACAACCCCCCCCAGGACCGGACGAGGGGGGGCCGGGGGGAGGAGCTCAGGAGGTGCAGGAGGAGCAACACCAGGCGCTGAAGGAGGAGACGAAGCACGTAGGGGAGGGAGGAGGAGGAGCAGGAGGGACCCAGAGCGGAGTGCGGGCGGATGCTGGATCAGGAGTGTCCATCCTGGGTCTGGGTTTCAACAGTCTGGACATGAGTCTCTGTGTCGTCCTCTACGTCTCCTCCTGCCTCTTCCTCATGCTCATGTTCTTCTTCTTCAAAGTCCGATCCAGGCGCTGGAAGGTCCGACACAACCGGCCCTACGTATAACCTGAACCGGACTTTCTGGTGCCTGGGTTTGGTCCAGAACTAGGTTAGAGCTATAACCTGGACCGGACTTTCTCGTGCCTGGGTTTGGTCCTGAACTAGGTTAGAGCTATAACCTGGACCGGACTTTCTCGTGCCTGGGTTTGGTCCTGAACTAGGTTAGAGCTATAACCTGGACCAGATATTCTGGTGCCTGGGTTAAAACGTTTTTTATGTATGTATATCCTGGGTCTATTTTTGAAATGTAAAATCCAGACATGTTTTTGTCCTAAACTGGGTTGTATGTATAACCTAAAAGGGACTAGTGGCCTGGGATAATTTTTTGTGTGGCCCACATGTTAAATGTAGACTGGATTTTCTGAATGGATTTGTGTAAAAATGGGTCACACATTTCTTGGACTGAACTGGACGTTCTAGACCAGGGTTATCTTTTGTATGGACCACAAAATCCAGACTGGAATTTCTGGACTGAGTTTCTTTTTTTAAATGTGCTACATTTTAAACCTGGGTTGGACCAACGGACTGGACTTATTTTTACAAGCAGCCATGTGTTCATCCCGGACCGTACTCCCTGGACTGGGACCAGTGTTTGGAACAGACCTGAGAGCAAATCACTGTACTTATGTTTCCTTTGTTTTCAAGATGTCACAGGGCTCCAGACAGATGCCATTCTGTTCCCTTCAGTATAATTTTAAATTAACTAACCCTGACCCTCCAGACAGGCCATTCTGAGTCCCTCCCATTTCCTTCAGTATCATTTTAAATGAGCTGACCCTCTAGGCAAGCCATTCTGAGTCCCTCCCATTCCCTTCAGTATCATTTTAAATGAACTAACCCTGACCCTCCAGACAGGCCATTCTGAGTCCCTCCTGTTCCCTTCAGTATCATTTTAAATTAACTAACCCTGACCCTCCAGACAGGCCATTCCGAGTCCCTCCTGTTCCCTTCAGTATCATTTTAAATTAACTAACCCTGACCCTCCAGACAGGCCATTCTGAGTCCCTCCTGTTCCCTTCAGTATCATTTTAAATGAACTAACCCTGACCCTCCAGACAGGCCATTCTGAGTCCCTCCTGTTCATTTCAGTATAATTTAAAACTAACTAACATTAACCCGTTAAATTTGGAACCCAAAATGCTGCGTGTAAAAGAAACATAGAATCCTCTGCTGTCCCACAGATGGATTGGGCTTCTGTGCACGTGTCTGAGGTAGGAAGATGGGACGGGCTGAACGTTTCCCTTTTAGGATGAGGAAGAAGATGGAACTATTATTTATTTCATTCATTTGTATTTGATTTATTTCTATTTGAACTGTGAGCAAACTGAGCATGGACAGACAAACACAGAGACAGACAGACAGAGACACAGACTGTGTCTCCTGGCCTCGTTCTTTAAAAATTTGTTTTTCCTGACCTGGACGTTTTGGATTGGGGATTATCTTTTGTATAGAGACCATTATGTAAAATCCAGACTGCGTTTAGTGTTTAGAATTCGCTAAATGTAAAACCTGGACTAGACCACACACAAGGACAAATGTGATTATTCTCAACCTAGATCCTATTTTTCTAATATGTGACATCATACAGATTGACCTGAATCTCATCACCTGAACTGACTAGGTGAGTTGTGTTCTTCTGGGTGACTTGTGTTCGTATGGGTGCTGTACCTCTACAGGCTCCATTTTAAGAATGACACATAAATGGAAAAGCAATTTAGCTAATTATAAACGAATAGTGTCTCATTCACAATGATGTGAGTTTGTCTGTTTTTAAACTGCACAGTTAAAGAGTCCATGAAGAGAAAGGGGACTTGGAAACACTGTGCCCTGTTTACTGGTGAGTTCTGTTTCCATGGTGATATTCAGAATATTCAGAGTTTATTAACACTTTGATCGCCAGGGTTAAATTCATAATTTACCATCCCTCGCCAGCCCTATTTAACATGGAGAAGTTCCCCTTCTTTGCAGGGCTATAACTTTTTAAATTGTATTGCTAAATTGACATTACTATGGCCCATTCAACGTCCTATATCTATTGTTCAGGGTGTAGCAACGTTATACTTTTTCATTCACATATTCATACTAAAATACGGTCTAAAGTATAAGTATGTTTTTATCGTTTTCTGCAGTATCACAGGAACCTGTTTTGAGCTCTGATCTGAGGTTTGCAGATGACCTGCCTGTAATCGTTTGAAATGTAAATTATTATTTTTTTTGGACGATGGATGTTTGTAGTTTCCGAGAGTGCCATACATTTCTATGTAGTGTGGAGTTAATCTTCCCAGTAGTGTTTTCTATATGTGACTGACAAAGAGCTGACGGTCAGGTGAGGAGAGTCTGGTAGCACCCAGCACCAATACAGGGTCTGTTCTGTCCCGTTATGAAGCTTGGATCCGTTAAGTGTCTTGACTATTAAAAGGAGGCAATGTGATTAGTCAGGTTAAGTGTCTTGACTATCAAAGGGAGGCAATGTGACTGGTCAAGTTAAGTGTCTTGACTATCAAAGGGAGGCAATGTGACTGGTCAAGTTAAGTGTCTTGACTATCAAAGGGAGGCAATGTGATTGGTCAGGTTAAGTGTCTTGACTATCAAAGGGAGGCAATGTGATTGGTCAGGTTAAGTGTCTTGACTATCAAAGGGAGGCAATGTGACTGGTTAAGTGTCTTGACTATCAAAGGGAGGCAATGTGACTGGTCAAGTTAAGTGTCTTGACTATCAATGGGAGGCAATGTGATTGGTCAGACAGTCAATCTTCACAAATGAACACAGATGTAAGAACAGGTTCTGTAAGACAGAGTGGCTAGAAACTCACAGCAAAGGTTTCTAGTGGACTGATATCCAGTATTTAACACAGTTAATATATGTACAGTGATGCCACAGATTACTTGTAAAAATAATCGGATTACTGATTACTCCTTTAAAAGGTAATCTAGTTACTTTACTGATTACTTGATTATTATTAAAGTAACTAGGTTACGAAGTCGTCGTCCCCCCTGCTGCTGCCACAACATAAGAATGACAACAGTTTTAATTTATTTAAATAATGCTTTATTGAAAGTGCATAATGTCATAAATCATGATTGGCTGCTCAGACAGGTCATCATGAGACGTCATCAGCCATCAGGCCATATAAGGTCACAGCTGTCCACTGCTCAGGCACACAGACAGTGGTTCCCAAACGAAATAAAATAGAAAATGTATATAATATAATTTTTATTAAAAATAAAATTGTAAAACCGCTGTGTAATATAAAACATGCGAGCACACGCCCCATCTCCGGTCTAGCTGACTGTACCCCTGGCTCTCTTATCATCAGCATTATGAGATAGTAACTATAGTAACGCACAGCCACTTGGAAAAGTAACTGTAATCAGATTACTGGCTTGTAACAAGATAGATTACTATTTACTGAAAAAAGTAATCAGATTAGAGTAACTAGTTACTTAGTAACTAGTTACTCGCATCACTGTCCATGTAATATACTACATTAATAATAATGTACATAATGTTATAATTATACGTGATATTTATCTGTTGTGAATCTGTGAGCTGATCCATGCCCATGTTGCTTCTCCAGTGTGAGGTCTGAGGATGTGATGCACTGATGCTGACTCGTGTTGTTTAGCCCTGGGATCGTAGATGACGTGCATGTGGTCCCACAGAGACACGAGACCTGTTTCTGACAGTATTATATCATCCAGGCTTGGTCACAGTGAACTAAGAACATTAGAGAGTAGGGGTGTAACAATTCAGCAAATCCACCATTCCATTTTACTTTTGATTTCAAATTATTTATTAGATTTTCGATTAAAATCTCACTGAAACTTACTCCACAATGCACACACAATATATTTCAGTGAGCTTCGGTTAGCTTGTACAGACAGGAGTTTGACCCCATTGACTTTTCATTGGTTTGTGGCTAACTATCCAGAGCTAGTATGAGGAACAGCATGGATTGTGCTGAGAAAGGACTTTATTTTCTACCGATCAACTACTACATCATTGGTAAGTAAGAAATAGAGCTAGGGTTCCCTTTACCAAACAAATGTTTAGACATTATTTTCATGAGTCACAAAGAAATCTAAATGCTTCCATGCTGCTGGTTTGAGAGAAGCAGAATCTTCAAGCAGTAGGCTGTCAGAGTTCCACTGAGGATGTCACCAAAGCCAGTGTAGGCCAAGGCCCCTACTGCCTTATAGTAAGGGAAATATATGAAAATCTGCAAACTAAATCCTTACCAATCAATTTCTTCACTAATGTGTTTGTAAAGGTGTGTAGTAAGATGTATTCAAAAGTTGAAGTTCAAATCCTGTATGTTTTTTCGTAACAACTGCTCAAAGTTGAGGTGCCGAATACCGATTTTCGAAAAATCTAAAATGTTCTGTTTGGCCTTGGGTAACTTGTGAGGGGTCAAACTAGGGTTTTTTCAGGATTCTGAGTTGATTGCAATCATGTATTTTTCACTAAAATCATTCCTTGGTTGAAAAAAGGCCACGCCCACTCTTATATTTAAATTCGAAAGTAGCTTTATTTGTAGTTACAAGTAGTTACAAGTGCTGATCACTTCAGGAGTCAATCTCTGAGTCTTCTCCAGACTCACCAACATCATGACTACAATTCTTGCATGAAATTCCTTTACAGACTCCACATGCTGAGAACCACTTAACGCCATTCCTCTTGCAGCTGCACTGCCGGTTGCTGCAATCTCTGTCACAGTTGCAGCTTGTGAACTGCAGTAGCTCCTCAGGAGCCATGGGGTCTAGTGTTGGGACTGGCTCATAGCCATCATAGCCATAGCCATACACCTAATGTCCATCCATAGTCACTGGGGTTCAGAGACATACTCTGCAGAAGGATCCAGTCCTGGGTTTGTAGGTAGGCACGGATAGAATGCTGTGCAGCTGCACCCTCTGTTGGAGGTAGAGTTTCTGGTTTGGTTTGATCCGTGAGAACATGTGTCGAATTTCACCCAAAGCAGTACCTGGTGCATGGTAAATGTAATGAAAGATGGTAGTACCAGCCTGTATCACTGCATCCTTAGTAGCTTGTGTGTCAAGGAAGATATCCATGTGTTCATCAATGTCCCCTGCACAGAACCTGCAAAAAAAAATGCACTTTGACATTTGTTTCAAATATAAAGTGAAATAGAAAAGAAAATACATTATTATTATTACCTGTCAAATAAGGTTGTTTTCCCATGGCCAGTTATTGCAGAAACCGTATAACAACCAGTGAAGGTGTGACAAAAGAGCAGGTAGCATCTCTTTTTTTCAGAGAGAGCTTCGCGGATCCTTCTGACATCATAAGAGCCCTTAGATGTTGTGCATATGAACCAGATATGGAAGTTCAATAAACCTCATAACGGTTTAACGCCCACACTTGTCGGGGGACGACCTGCATACAAGGTTTTAAAAACCTCATCCTCATCTAAAGGTATAAGCCTGACAAAGTTATTTTAATATTTTAAGCAATTGCTCCACTGCTTTAGGGATTTACATAATTTAGTTCTAAAAATCTATTTTTTTTTGTTTATTTTTGTTTTGTTTTTATATCTTTTGTTTTTCTCTTTTCTGAAGGTTCCAACATATACATGTTAGTAGAAGGTTCAAATAAATATACCAATGGAGGTATATTTTTCATTTTTCACATTATTTTTATTACATTAATGGGAAGGCGCTAGACCACGAGTGACATTCTATTAAATTAGAATGAACGTTTTAGATCCTATGGCAATTAGCATAGGAAAGTTAAGGTTAAAAGGCTCATTTTGGGCAATCCGGTGGTTTAAGGGAGGGAGTTATACGCGAAGGTTGTGTCTATGGAACACAGTCCTGTACGACTCTCTGAGGGAGGGGGATTTAGGGGATTATTTGTATATATGTATGTTTTTAAGCTCGGCTCTCAACGGGACCTCAATAGTTGGATATATATCCATTGTGGATTCGCACTCCAGAAGCATTACCAACAACTACACAACAACATGTATAGACTATGGCTAGTTTGAATATAATGATCTGGAATACTGGGGGAATAAATAATCAACATAAACGTAAAATCGTGCTCACACTGATGAAAAACAAACAGGTTGACGTGGCTCTTCTAAGCGAAACGCACATTTTAGTGGAAGACAAAGCTACGTTAGCGGACAACATATACCATAACATTAGTCACTCTTCCTTTGGAACGAGAACCCGTGGAGTTGCTATAGTCGTGAAACGGAAGTTGAATATTGAATTGAAGGGAGTATGGTCTGATGCAGATGGTCGGATAACCATAGCTAAAATTGTATACAGGAATAGGAAAATAGCGTTGGTAGCGGTATATGCCCCAAATTTGTACGAAGCTAATTTCTACACTACACTTACCAGAACAATGTTAGACCTTCCTGAATACTAATTTATAATTGGTGCAGATTTTAATGCCATTTGGGATCCTGGGATGGATAAATCTTATCCCACCTTTTCCAACGAACAGAAAAATTCATCTAATGCGTTAAAGGATTGGTCGAAGAATACAGGTGTAAATGATCTATGGCGATCACTCAACCCCACGACCCGGAAGTACTCTTGTCGATCTGCAAGACATAACACACTTTCCAGAATAGATTATGTTTTTGCATCCCCAAGACTATTTGATAACTATGACGTGGAAATGGTACCCAATGCATTATCAGATCACTGTTATTTACTCCTAAAAGGATCATTTGGTATACTGTCATCCCGAGCCCCAAGATGGCGATTTAACTTGATATTGCTGAATAACAAGGAATTCATTACACAACTCAAAGAAGCTCTTTCTGTATTCCTACTGGAGAATGCGAAATCGGTGCAGGACCCCAGAATATTATGGATGTCGGTAAAGGGATTGATCAAGGATTTTACCGGGTGCTTTTCCTCCAAAATACGCAAGAATCGTTGCTCAAAACTGGCAGAGCTGGAAACGCTTTACTCTACGTTATTTTCTTCTTTAAATACAACTACTCGGTTCGACTGGAAACTCAAATTAACGTGTTAAAAAAAGAGATTAATGCCATTTATAAACAACAATCTGAAGTACAAATACGTAGCACAAGACAACAGCATTACTCTCAAGGTTCTAAACCAAGTCACCTACTAGCTATGCGATTTAAGAGTCAACGCAGATATAACTACCATTAAAGCACAACAAGGACTTGTTACAGACCCTAAAAAAATCAACGAGACATTCAAAGAGTTCTACTCCAACTTGTATAAATCAGAAACGACCTTCGATCAAAACAAAATGGACACATATCTTAATCAAATTAACCTCCCTAAACTATCAGAGGATGACGCTAAACAGTTAGAAACACCCATCACACTAGATGAACTCAGGGAGGCCATATCTGAAATGTAAAGTGGTAGGGCTCCTGGAAGAGACGGTATCCCACCAGAAATGTACCTCTCATGTTGGGACGTAATTGGACCCCTATTACTTAATATGATTTTATACTCAATCAAGGAGGGGAACTTCCATAAGAACGACAATATTGCACTCATAACAGTCCTCCTTAAAAAAGACAAAGACCCCACCGATTGCGGTAGTTATAGACCCTTAAGCCTCCTCAGAACCGATATCAAGCTGTACTCTAAGGTATTAGCCATCAGACTTCAAAAGCATATGACGTCTTTAGTTCATCCGGATCAGACTGGCTTCATAAGAGGCCGCTTGATCACGGATAATATAAGATGATTACTACACGTACTAGATGCCAGCAAGGATGACACCACACCTAAGGCGATGCTGTCCCTGGATGCGATGAAAGCTTTTGATAGCAGTATTAGAAAGGATGGGGTTAGGAAAAGGATTCATTGATATGATTAAAGTATTATACAAAGACCCATCGGCCATGATTACAACAGGTATAATCACCTCCGAAATCTTTCCGTTATCACGCTCTTCTAGACAGGGTTGCCCTCTTAGTCCCGGACTATTCGATTTATCATTAGAGCCTTTAGCACAATATATAAGACAATCCCAATCCATAGAACCAATCGCAATCAAGGGCACACAACATAAAATTAGTTTATATGCGGACGACGTAATACTGTTCATGCAAAACCCTAACACCGCAATGCCTCATCTGCTCAAGTTGATTGATGACTTTGGCAATCTATCGGGATTTAGGATAAATTGGCCAAAGTCGGCTTTCCTTCCACTTAATGCCCCTGCAAAAAATATAATCCTTCCAGAAGAAATACCAATGGTTAAACACTTTAGATGTTTGGGAGTTGAAGTATTCCCTACTATAAGCCAAACGGTGAAGTACAATTACATACAAATCCAAAATAAGATCAAATACGACTTTGACAGGTGGTCAAAACTTAAAAACTCAGTACAGGCACGGGTATCAAGAGTTAAGATGGATGTCCTACCTAGAATCAACTTCATTAGCTCAATGCTACCGTTACCCCCTCCAGATGGTTACTGGAAAAAATTACACTCTACCGCATACAAATTTATTTGGAATAACAAACCACCACGTATAAAAAGATCCATCGCACAGAGAAACAAAGCCGACGGAGGTATGGCATTTCCAGATTTTTACCACTATTTTAAGGCGTACAAACCCTTTAATCGCCGTTGACGCTGAAACACGTCATTCCCCGCCATGCTCATTCTGCCGATGACGCTGGACAGCGTCTTTGATATCAATATTTAAAGAATCTGTGATCGAAATCATATTTCTCCCCCGGAGACATTATATGTACTGGTGAGCCCCTGTCAACTCTCTAACGGTTCAAGAGCGCCATCTGGTGGCCGATCGGCCTGATCGCCCAGGGAAGAAACAGGAAGTGGAAGCTGGTGCTCATTTCAATTTGGTCCGATCACTCGCTATAGGTCCCGGGACTCTAGCTCGACACAATGGATAGCGATCCGTTGCCAATAACTCGATAAACAACATGATTTGGACGTATATACTATTATACAACCTGGAAATGGATCGGATATTTCGACATCCCATAATAGAAAAAATTCTATTCCACGCTCATCTCCCAACAGCGAGAGGAAGCTACGGTGAGTTTCAGCGTTATTTTTTAATGTCTTCTATACTAACTGCTCTAATGATCATATCACCCACACTAGATGAATGATATAACGGTGCCCACGGAATTATAAACGACCCCCCCCCCCATCCGGTCATCATCAGATCATACGTAGTAACTTCTAGAAGTATGTCCATTTGAAATTCTTTATCTCGCGCCGATTGCTATCAAACTGTATACAATCATCAATATAATGCATTTAGGGCTATAAATCACGTTCTGGAGAAAGCTGCAGAAAACGATAAAAACATACTTATACTTTAGACCGTATTTTAGTATGAATATGTGAATGAAAAAGTATAACGTTGCTACACCCTGAACAATAGATATAGGACTTTGAATGGGCCATGGTAATGTCAATTTAGCAATACAATTTAAAAAGTTATAGCCCTGCAAAGAAGGGGAACTTCTCCATGTTAAATAGGGCTGGCGAGGGATGGTAAATTATGAATTTAACCCCGGCGATCAAAGGGTTAAGACCACTGACAACCTGGTTTGATCCCCAAGCATCAGTATCCTGGAGAAATTTAGAAGTAAATATAGTAGCACCACATAGACTGCAGGACATAGTATACACCAAATTATCAATTAAGCAATGCGAATTGAAATTTGGCCCCATTATTACTCATGCGATCCGGATATGGCGTGAAACACAAAAAAAATATTCTAACCCACATAAATGGCATAGTCATACTCCCCTATTCAATAACAATGCACTCCTGATTGGAAAACGACCTATAAGATACCCTAAATGGGAAAAGCAGGGCATACACACATTAGGAGATGTTTTCAACAAACAGGGTTTTTGTAGATATGAAGAAATACATAAAAAATGTAATCTCACCAGTTCCACATATTATTTTTACGCACAGTTATTGTTATGTATGAAGGCTCATGGAGTCCCATTAAGGATACCAATTGAACACCACAGATACCACAAATTCTTATATGAAAGAGAGACATTGAGAGGTTTTGTATCAGATTTTTATCATCAATTACTAACGTCCTCGTATGGAGTCCTCCCCCTAGACTCAGTCTGGAGGAGGGATATACCAGACCTGGAAATAAATTTTGATTGGCAAGAAGCCTGGGCAAACGTTCGACTTGCGTCACGTAACCCGGACCATCAACAAATCAATCTTAACTATATTCATAGGACATACCTGACTCCTATAAGATTGAACAGAATGGGACTTAAACAAGACTCCAGATGCTCCTTATGTACAAAGGGGGATGAGGGTACATTTATGCACATGTACTGGGATTGCCCACCAGTTAAGATATTCTGGAAAGAAGTGTCCCAGCAATTATCAAATTTCCTAATTCTGAATATACCTGTACACCCCTCTGTATTGCTGTTGAATGATGTTTTTTAGTTTGCAGTCCCTATACAGCTAAAGAGATTAGTTTTATCTGGTATCACAGCGGCTAAAAAGCATGATGGTTTCAACCGGAAAAAATGTGTCGGAAGGTTTGGATTCTTACATATCTCGATGTGATTTATCTAGAAATATCTACAGCAAGAATTTTAGGTGTCAGTGAATCCAAAATTGCAATGTGGTTAGAAGTGGTGGAGAGAATAAAAGCTAGCATATGAATTGTAGTGCCTGGTTAGGAGCGAATGATAATGGATGGATTATCCAAGTGGGGGTCCTAGGGGGGGGAGCGAGCGAGAGCATATGTGTGTAGGGTATTAGATAGCAAGTATTAGGTGTATATCTCGTATAATACATTTATTTAAATGGTGATTTCATTGGATGTGTACTGTTAATTAATGCTTGTATATCTAATTTTATGTTGTTATGTTTATGTTTATGTGTATGTTTAAAAAATAATAAAAAAAAAAAAATGTTGTGAAGAAGAGTGGATGGTTGGTGCTTGGAATATGGTGTACTAGCATCACTAGCACATCTGCATCTTCTGCCCGCACCTTAAAATAGAACAAAATATGCAAAGCGTGTTGCACTATACAAAACCAGATAAAACTATTCAAGTTTGAATACTCGAGAGTGAATACTTTTGTTTACAAAGTAATTGCACTTTATAAAAATTAAATAGGCTACCTACACAAATGCTACTAACCTCAATAGAGTCATATGTAGCAGTGGCCAATGCCTCTCTCACAATCGAAGTGTCAGCATCATTGTCACACTGCTCCACTGTGATGTTATGTTTTCTGAATGTTGAAGAGAGGAGGTGGATTAGCTCACTCTTGTTATTGGTGTTGTCCAGGAACTTTGCTCTTGGTGTCCAGTGTATCATATCCGGTCGAATCTGGAGATCACAGCATGGCTTCTTAGTGCACCGGATGTGGTCATGATCTTTTGGTGATCGGCTATAGCCATCAAAGACCACAATGATCTTCTGAGAGCGGCGGCCAAGACACTGTACGTAGCTCAAGTAACTGTTGGTAATCTCCTGCCAAGTCTGACCTTGTTCCCATTTTACCATGTAGAGAAGCCATCCGCCATCAACTACAAGAGTGGAGCAGGATTGGTTAGTGAGGTCAAGCGGATCAGTTAACTCCTTCAGGCTAGTCTTGGAAAATCCTGCCTTGTTCGCCTTGTTCATTTTCTGAGCTTTATTGCTGAAGAGGGACAATGGGAAGGGAGGCAGCTCATACTCCAAGCTTGTCTCAACTGTCATATCCCGCTGGGCAAAAATTATCAGTCGGTTGAACAACTTGAGTGAGTCAAGGTGTATCTTCTCGTTGATCTTGGGAATCTTTCTGAGTGATGACAGGGCTTGTACCTTTGACTTCACTTCCATGGTCGATGTCACTGACTGACTGTCCATCCAGCTTGATCTGCATCTCTCTCAGCATTGACTGGGTCATCTCCTGTGCTCCTGAATCCTGTTGAGAAAGACTCAAGCAACTCCTTGTCTCGATCTGGGTCAAATGGGTTGTTCTCCTCAAACCATTGGAGGGCAAGTTCAATTGCTTCAGCATCTCTCTTCATCTGTGTTTTGCCAAGGTCTCTGTGGAGCGGAGCATGTTTCTTGATACTTTCCTCCATGCGCGGGTTGACATTGGCGAAGTGACTGAGGGTGAGCACCCAGCATTTGTGACCAGAATCACTGTGTCTCATCCTCCCTCTGCTCAGTCCACCTTCTGACTTGGCTGCCTTCATCAATGTCTGCTCGATGGTTTCCATGGGCAGTGAAACTTTCGAATGTCTCCTTGTAAGCAGGCAAAGAGCGCAGGCGTTCTTCCTCCTTCAGTAAGTCTTTTGAAGTGTTCTTCAAACCGCTGTTCAACCAGTGCCACTACTGGATGGTAAATGGTTAATGGCTGCTTTTTTATATAGCGCTTTTATCCAAAGCGCTTTACAATTTGTTACTCACATTTTACCCATTGCCTCACACATTCACACACCGACGGCGGAGGCAACCATGCTAGGTGCCAACCTGCTCATCGGGAGCAATTAGGGGTTAAGTGTCTTGCTCAAGGACACATTGACACGCTGCCCGGAAGGATTGCCAGACGACTGCTCTACCTCCCAAGCCATTGTCCCCCCTGGATCTGTGTGTCTGGCTCCCATCTTCCCATCAGCTACCTTCTCCATGAAAGTCCTCATTTCACCAAGTTCCTCCTCTGTGAAGGCATGTTTCATGATGTGCTGATAGATGGCTGCATCGATGAGGAGGTGAGCACGGATTGCCTTGTCAAAACATCCTCCATCCAGGATGTGGTTGGCTGTTATACTCCCTGGATAGATCAGCTGGATCAGCTCCAGTAGTCCAGAATCCTCCATGATGTTTCCAATGGATCCAAGGTAGGACATCAGCAGGTGAAATCCACCCAACCTCGGAATGATAGGTAGATTTGTCTGTTTTATGATGTCCACAGCCAGATGGGAAGATCGAATGTCACTATAGTGACTCTGTCTGCAGAGAGCCGCATGCACTCTTTGAGAGTGGTGAAGATGGTGTTGAGGTCATTAGGGTCACCTTCAATGATTGGGAGGAAGTCGATCTGTGTGCGCTGCTTGACATCATAAAAAGCAAATGAAGGTTGCAAATGGCTTCAGCATGTTAACTCTAAACTTCCTCACTCTGAATGCCAACCAACTAGCAACTACCACTAAACAATAATAAGTCCTAAAAGGGCAAATAGTAAAATAATCAAAAACATTTTATGCTAGCAGTGGAAAGGCATTGTGGGGGGGTGGGAGGGCCGAGCGGGAAAGGTGGGCGTGGCCGCTTTTCCACAAAGGAATGATTTTAGTGAAAAATAAATGATTGCAATCAACTCAGAATCATGAAACCCCCCTAGTTAGACCCCTCACAAGTTACTCAATACAAGGCCAAGCTGAACATTTTAGATTTTTCGAAAATCGGTATTCGGTACCTCAACTTTGAGCAGTTGTTACGAAAAAACATACAGGATTTGAACTTCAACTTTTTAATACATCTTACTACACACCTTTACAAACACATTAGTGAAGAAATTGATTGGTAAGGATTTAGTTTGCAGATCGGTCAAATATCTGATAAAATGTACACAGGGCTCTGCAGAACCACAAGAGTTGTGATTGGATTTTAAAAAGGTTGCATGGAATTATAGATACTTAAACCCTTCAGATGAAGAACCTACATGGAAGTCTAAAACATCCTTTAGTTAGTGTCTTGAAAGGGTAGCTTACTTAGCTATAAGCGAATGTTATTAAACATAGCCTGTAGCTTACTGAGCTATAAGATAATGTTATTAAACATAGCCTGTAGCTTACTGAGCTATATAAGCTAATGTTATTAAATGTAGCCTGTAGCTTACTGAGCTATTAGCTAACGTTATTAAACGTTGTGGCGGTTCTAGACCCTTTTAGGGGGGCTGAAGCCCTAAGATTACATTTTTTATTTTTATTTTTTGTAATTAAATTTTTTTATTTTCTATTCTTGTTTTATTATTATTACAGACATGGATTGCCGGTAGTAACCTGTTGACCTCATTGGTTAACTATAAAAAAATAAAATAAAAGAATGTCAAAGACGTTGGTAACGTCAAGTCCCAGTCCAACATTCAACACAAGACGTGGAAGCAGATGTAGCTAGCTACCTACTGTAACTAGTTTAGTAATAGTGAATTTGCCAGTGCTGATGGGCAACAAGACAAGTATGTTGAAACGTTAGCTAGCACTATATAAAATTACTGACTATTCTGACAGAGAATGTTGTCAAATTGGTCATTAGTTCCATGGTGTTGGTGTAATAATAGTGTCAAAGAACATTAGCTAATGTTAGCTAGCTGATGCTATTCGCTAGTTAGCTATCAAGCTAATGTCAGTTCAGCTAATGTTAGCTAGCTAGCCCAGCTAATCTGCTTGCTACAAAGGCTTATTGCTGCCACGCAAAATGAAAAAAATATGTTGTGGCCTCAAAATAGTATTTTGTTACCTCAAATTTTATTTAGTTACCTCAAATTTATAAATTTTGGGCCTCAAAATAATATTTTGTGGCCTCAAAATAGTATTTTGTTCCCACATGATTTGAACAAACCTTCACTCACTGGAAATGTCTTTTTTCCCATAGATGGATATACGAAAATGTGAGTCTCTCTCTCCCTCTCTTTCTCTCCCTCTCTCGAACCCAGTGAGCGCTCCGTAATATGATCATGATCATTATGATCGACTGGAATAAATTAAAAATAATAATAGGTTTACTACTTACATACTGTAGTTGTCTCCTTAATACTGTAGTTGTTCATTGTTACCTAAATGTCATAAGTGAATTGTATAGAAACAACTCACCAAAATTGACTATTGCACAACTGATTTGACGAAAAAATATCCACCAAGCTTACTGAGCTTTTAGCTAATGTTATTAAATGTAGCCTGTAGCTTACTGAGCTTTTAGCTAACGTATTACATATAACATGAAGCTTACTGAGCTACAGTATTAGCTAACGTTATTACATGTAACCTGTAGCTTACTGAGCTACAGTATTAGCTAAGTTATTAAATGTAGCCTGTATAGCACCTCAGCACCTTCGCTGATGTTGGAACAAACATAAAAGCAGTCAGGCAGGACTTCCGGGCATGACGAGTAACTAGGAGGTCGCACATTTTAGGCTCAGCTGCTAGCATGTAATTTAATCCTACAAAACTAATCAAAATATCACTCAAAGTCGCGCAGTATAAGTATAAGAATATCCGGAATCTAAATGTCAGGAAAAAACGCTAAAGAAAAAGCAAAGAAGGATAGAAAGAAAGCTGAACAGTCTGAGGTGGAGGAGGAGGCCACCAAGTCGGGTGAAAATAAGATGGCTAACGCACACGAGGACGTCGACGAATCTGATGATGAAAAGTTGAGTCCAGACAACCAAGATATCATGAAAGCCATACTGACTATGAAAACTGGACTGTATAAGAAATTCGACAAAATGCAAATAACAATTACGGAAATAAAGAAACAGATACAAGATTGCATAAGCCGCATAGAGCAGACTGAACAACGGATTTCTGACGCGGAGGACAACGTTAATAAGCTGATACCGAAGGTTGGCACTCTGGAGAACACCGTTAAAAACCTTCTCGACAAAGTGGAGGACTTGGAATGCAGGAGTCGAAGAAATAACGTCAGGTTGGTGGGGCTACCGGAAAAGGCAGAGGGCCAGGATGCAACTGCATTTTTGGAGAAATGGTTACCGGAGGCTCTGAATATTGAACCAGGGGGCTTAGTATTGGAGCGTGCTCATAGAATCGGTGCGCCACTTGACTCTCAACGCCCAAGGACCCTAATCATGAAGTTCATGAACTTCAAGGACAGAGAGAGAGTACTGAGGGCGGCTAGGACCAAGGGACGGGTCCTTTATAATAACGAGCCGGTTCGTCTTCACATAGACCTCTCTGCAGGTGTGCACAAGAGGCAGCGCGGATACGACGAGGTGCGGAAGAAGCTAAGAGACCGGGGGATCCACACGCACCGAATCATCTTTCCAGACCGGCTGCTGGTAACTCACAACGAGAGAGCCCGCACCTTTCAAACACCAGCGGAGGTGGAACAGTTTATCCGAAGCATTTGATTTATTGAGACGGTCCCGGCGTTGGAAGGCTCCGAAAGGAAAGTAACAGTCATACTGAGCCTACTGTATTCTTATAAGTGAATATATAAATGACGTTATAAAAATAGCCATTTCCACGAAATGAGGCGTGGTTGGACTATGACTGTTTAGTTTTCCTCTGATTTTTATTTGTATTCTTATTCGGACAGGACTGAGTCTAGTTCAATGGACAAAATCAGCACTGGTTTAGACTTTTCCTACAACGCATTGCAGATTCTGGGGCAGGCTACAAACATTTAACTTTTTACATTTTCCTCGTCTCCCAGCCTGCGTGCGCGCGTTCCAGGTTTGTACTAAAAGTGTTTCAGATTTGTAATAATAGTGTTTGGCGTTTAAAGTAAGCCCCTGACCTAATGGATACTATACCTACAAGTTGCAAGCATTGCGCAGTTCAAGACAACACTAGATATGTTATTTGTGATTAGTATTTAGAAAAAATGAAAGCTAGTTTGAGCTTAGGGGGAAGACAAGTTAGAGAAACTCGTTTGGCCAGTAGTGAAATGAGGGGTGAGGGGAGATGCATGGGCATCAGGTTAGTAGGGGGTGGGGGGTGGGGTGTTTTTTCCTGATGTGTTTTATTATTTTTTCTTCTCTCATATGGGTGTGGCTGTCTGTGTACCTTTTCATAAGGGATATATATATATTAATTAACTAATGTCAGAGAACTGCAAGGTGAAATTTACTTCGTGGAATTGTAGGGGCTTGAACAAAATTACAAAGGTGAAAAGGGTAATGAGCAGGTTAAAATATTTGAAATCAAAAATTGTTTTTTTACAAGAAACGCATCTTTTGAATGAAGATGTTCCTAAAGTAGCAAAAAGGTGGCAGGGCCAAGTGTTATCTGCCCCCTACACCACTCATGCCAGGGGGGTTATGATACTAATTCATAAGTCTGTCCCATTACAGGTACATAATGTAGTAAGGGACACTGCAGGTAGATATATTATGGTCCAGGGTAGGTTACTGTCTGAAACGTTAACGCTGATAAATGTTTATGGTCCCAATGAAGAGGACCCTAAATTCTATGATAATTTATTTTTGACAGCCTCAACTCTTCCTGGACAATACATAATAGCTGGTGACTTTAATTGTACGTTGGACCCTTCAAAGGACAGGTCAACTGGTCTAGAAGGCACTCACAATAAGTCGAGAAAGACAATACATCATTTTATGAAGGAATTAAACTTGTTGGATATTTGGAGGCATGGCAATCCAAATGCAGTGCAGTATTCCTGCTATTCCAGCACTCACAAAACACACTCACGCATAGACTACTTTTTAGTCTCAGCACTGCTTGCCTCCAAAGTAGGTGAATGTCAGTATAGCAGTATAGTTCTTTCGGACCACGCAGCGGTATCCTTGAACTATGAAGATACTAACCTAGTGAATGACCCACCAAGATGGCGTTTTCAACCAGGATGGCTCACGGATCACACATTTATAGACTTTTTGGAGAAACAGATTGACCTGTATTTTGAATGCAACAAGTCCCAGACCTCTGCTGGCATAAGGTGGGAGGCTTTCAAGGCTTTTATTAGGGGACAAATAATCTCTTTCACTAGCTCAAAGAAAAAGGCTACAAGACTTGAAATGGGGAAATTAGATCAGGATATAAAAAAAATGGAAACGGAAATTTATCATAACAAACATACGACTACAGATGCTCATTCAAAACTACTACTGCTTAGAT
Source organism: Notolepis coatsorum (assembly GCF_963971535.1). NCBI lineage: Eukaryota > Metazoa > Chordata > Actinopteri > Aulopiformes > Paralepididae > Notolepis > Notolepis coatsorum. The sequence goes on along the minus strand of NC_140166.1, from coordinate 19,939,935 downwards.
CACAGTACAATGAATTAGCAGCTAACAAAGCCGCTGCCGACCTAATAAGACTCAAACAGTCCTACTATGATCAGGGGGAAAAGCCTGGAAAACTTCTCGCCTGGCGCATTAAACAACAACAAGCAGAAAGATCCATCAATTGTATTGAAGCCCCAAATGGTAGAACTATAGTGGACCCAACAGAGATTAATGAGGCTTTTAGAGTCTTCTATGGGAAATTATACAGCTCTGAATGTTCTCCTAACCTGGACATGCAAACACAATTCTTAGACGACCTAGATATTCCCAAAATTTCAAAGGAGGAGAGTAGGGCTTTAGATCAAAATATAACTGCCGTTGAAATTGCTGATGCAATCGGCTGTATGCAGGCTGGAAAAGCAGCAGGCCCAGATGGCATCCCCATAGATATTTATAAGAAATTCCAAACTAAATTAATATCACCCCTCTTGGAGATGTTTCAGGAATCCTTCGAGAATGGTCTTCTCCCCACATCTATGAGAGGAGCCCTAATCACTTTACTTCCAAAACCAGGGAAACCTAATACAAAATGTGAAAATATGCGTCCAATCAGCCTCCAAAATTCGGATACCAAGATTATTAGTAAAATTATTGCAAGAAGACTGGAGGTCCTTCTACCTAGGGTGGTGGGGGAAGACCAGAATGGATTTATTCAAGGGAGACAGGGTTTTCATAACGTCCGACGTGTGCTCAATATTTTATATAACCACAAGGGGGCGACAGACACTGCCTTACTCTCACTGGATGCAGAGAAGGCCTTCGACCGTGTCGAGTGGCCTTATCTGTTTGAGGTGTTAACACGATTTGGCTTTGGAGACACATTCGTCAAATGGGTTAGATTGCTTTGTACAGGGCTTACGGCAGAAGTTCTGACGAATAGCAAGGTCTCTAAACCCTTTAAAATTAGTAGAAGTTGCCCACAAGGGAGCCCTTTATCGCCCTTACTTTTCATTCTTGCGATCGAACCATTTGCTATAGCGGTGAGGATGCACAGTGATATTCATGGGATTCGAGAAGGTCATATAGAACATAGGATAGCCCTCTTCGCCGATGATGTAATATTAATGCTAAAAAATCTACACAGGTCTATCCCAGCACTCCTAAGTCTTATTGAAACATTTGGGAAAATATCTGGCTATAAAGTGAATCACTCCAAATCATCTATAATGTTACTCAATGAAAGAGAGAGGGAGGATGGGCTTGTTTGTGCTTCTACTCTCAACTCAACAGATACATTCACGTATTTGGGAATAAAAATTGTCCCTGAGGTGAATAAGATTTCTCAGATAAACTATGACCCAATTCTGGAAGCTAGTACTTCTTCAATAGAGCATTGGACATCCCTACCCATCTCAATTATCGGCAGGATTAATATTCTAAAAATGAATATACTCCCTAAATTTCTCTACCTATTCCAGAATATCCCTTTACCCCCCCCCCTCGTCTTTGTTCACAAGAATCAAGAAACTGTTTACCAACTTTATATGGCAAAATAAACGCCCCAGATTACGTCTATCTCTACTTTACCTACCATATGACCGAGGAGGCCTGAAATGCCCAAATATCCAATGGTATTACTGGGCAGCACAACTGCGGACGATCATGTTTTACTTCTCATCGGAGAATCCCCCTGCTTGGATCCATTCAGAATCCTGCTCTGTTAAACCGAGCTTACCCTTGCACCTGTATTTGTACTCTGGAGACCGTAAATATCTGAAGAAAAATACAGACAACCCCATTATTTTAAACATGATAGATGTGTGGTTTGACGCACTCAAATATTTGAATATAAATTCGTCCCGATCCAGGTTCAGTCCTATTTGGGGCAATGCCAATTTTAAATCAGGGCAAAACGATAGTGGATTTAAAGTATGGGCTGAAAAGGGGGTAAGGAAAGTGCAAGACGTATACAGGGAGGAGGATGAAGTATTCATGTCCTTTGCGGAAATATCTACAAAATATGATATTCCGAAACATCACTTTTTTAAATATCTTCAGCTAAGGAGTTTTATATCATCTCAGAACCATTCATTGGATATACCGAACATTTCCATCTTAGAGGTAGCAGTCACTAGACACTGTTATGGTAAAGGTATAATTTCAATGCTATACGACTTATTTGTATCTGGTTCAGATGAATCATCTGAATCAAAACTGAATCAATGGAACGAAGACATAGAGGAGGAAATATCTTTAGAAGAATGGAGCGTGGCATGTAAAGAGGCACAGAGTCAGACAGTCAGTAGCAACCTAAAACTTATACAATATAAATGGCTGATGCGTACATATATAACTCCTGTTAAATTGCATAAGTTTAATGATAATATTCCAGATACTTGTATTAAGTGTAGTGAGGAAAGGGGGACACTGTTCCACTGCATATGGGAATGTGTGAAAGTGAAAACCTTCTGGCAAGATGTTATTGATCTGATCGATCAAATCTTATCAAAGAAGTTGCCATTGAATCCCAAGCTTTTTATTCTTGGTTTATATCCTACCACCCCACATCTACAACGCAAAGAGTTTAGATTTATAGATATGTGCATATTACAAGCAAAACGTGTAATAGCTCTTAATTGGAAAAATGTTGATGGACCAAGAATTGGTATGTGGATTAAAGAAATGGCTTCAAATATGTCAATGGAAAAGATGGTGTATATTGTTAGACGTAAACAAAACATTTTTGATAATGCCTGGGGACCATTTGTGTACTTCTTAAAGCATAATACGAATGTTGGGAACTTGCTTCAACAAGAACGGGATTAGGGGGAGTACTGTGGGACAACTCTTATCATTGTGTAAAAACGACAAGAAACACCCTTTACTTAATGTGTAAAACATTTTGGTTGTATTATTATTTATTTATGTTTATTTTTTATTTAAATCTGTATCCTTCCTATGTGAACCTGTTTTTGAAGTTAATTATTATTTTGTGGGGTGGGGTTAGGGGAGGGAGAACGGGGTGAAAATGTTTGCTGAATACTGCTCTGCTGATATACATGTTGTAATTTGCAAACTAAAACCCAATAAATATATTGTTAAAAAAAAAAAAAAAAGCAGTCAGGCAAACGTAACGTAACTGACTCACAGTCCCGGCGCCATGGGCGGGCATTAGGGGGCCGGGCCCGCCTACTGAGTCAGCTGTGCCCACCCTGTTTTTTTTTTTTTTTTTTTTTTTTTGTCAATCAAAGTCAACTATCCAAATCCTTAGTCGGGGACAGCCCTAGTGGGCACTGATGTCAACAACAACACTACTGAAGCTAGCACGGCACTCTGTGAGAATTCGTTTTCTACCCTCAAGAACGTCTTTACAGAACATCGCCTTAGTATGCTTCATCGACGCAACTAAGGCCAATTTAATTCAGTTGGCATTTGAGAAGGACTTAACAAAAAAGTTCAGGAATGAGTGGAGGGGCAGTGTTTTAAGAGGATTTCACTCTGTCCCCAAACGCCGCTTGCCGCTCTACTAATGATGGTGAGTAGCCTGTGGAGGAATTTTGTTTGCTTTTTTATGCACCTTATTTTTGTCAGTTCAGTTCAGTTTGTCAGTGAATTCAGAAGTGTTGAATAAATGGAGACTTTTCAAAGATATAGAATAGAATAGAATAGAAATGTATTATCCTGAGGGAAATTTGACACTGCAAATCACTCAACATTAAACATTTAGACAGAACAAGTCACAAATAAGAATAACAAAACAAATGGCCTAAGAATAGAATAAAATGAAATAGAATAAAAATAGAATAACAGATACAGTAAATAAATACAGTAAAATATACTGAAGTCTACAGTAGGTGTAATAATGCACAGTGCTGTTTAAAAAGTAAGAGTCCAGGAAGATGGTAATTGTCACTCTGTGCTCAGTGATGCAGTGAGGCACAGTGATGCATTGTATAGTCTGATGGCTGTCGGAATGAAGGACTTCCTGTGCCGTTCAGTGCTGCATTTAGGTAGTGTGAGCCTATAACATGCTCCTCCTGTCAGCCAAGTCTGTGTATAGTGGGTGGGAGGGGTTTTCCCTGATGGCCTGAAGCTTAGCAAGGTTCCTCCTCTCCGCCACCCTCGCTAGAGTCCAGCTCCACCCAACCACGCTACTGGCCTTCTTGACCATCTTATCCAGCCTGTTTGTGTCCCCTGCTCTCAGTCCGCTGCCCCAGCAGGTCTGTTATATATATCCGTTCAGTCTGTTTTTGTATAAGTGAAAGTTCTTAAGATAGAGAGAAATTAGATTTTTCAATTGCCTCTCTGCTGTTTAGTTCAGCACCGTGGGCAGCGCCAAGCAAGCCACAGCGCCGCTGTCCCAGCTGAAACGTATAAAAGGGAACCTGTGTTGAAAAACCATTGTGCCCCCCCGAGAACATTTTATGCCCCCCCACTAATTTGTTTCTGCAGCCTGGTCTGCTGACTCAGATTATCATCCTGTCTCCTTTCCATCCAGATTTAATCATTTTCAATTTAGGCTCTCAGTTGTTACGCCTCTATTGGAGGCTGTCCTAACAGATACTGAACGCATCTTAGCTTCTCATGTCCGATGATGTGAAGAATTCACAACGTTTTCTCTCTATCCCGTTGCTTCTGCTTTAGACTGTATCGTTTGATGACGTGTAAATTATCCTAATGTAAGCTGTTATTCTGACTGATGTGAGAGTTTGGCACATGCTCTGTACAGACACGGACTCCTTTTTATTAATTTGATTTGTTTTTTAAATGTTCTTCTTTCAGTGTATTTAATTTGTTTCTGTATTCTCTTGATAATACAGATTTATTTTTATGAGATATTGTGATGAATTTGTCCTCTGAATAAACTTACCTCGTATGTTGCATTATTCTGAATGAAGTTGGGGTGGCTGTTGCCAGTAAGAACCAGTACGGTGAACATTGAACATTGTTACTCAGCTGATAGAGTTGTGCCCTTCTACTTGTCGTACAGAACTTGTAAGTCGCTTTGGATAAAAGCATCAGCTAAATGACTAAATGTAATGTAAATGTATGTGTTGATTCAGCCAGTAAGAACCAGTATGATTTAGCTGATGTAGATTTTCTATGTCTTACTGAGACATGGCAATATCAACAGGACTTCATTTCATTCAACCAAGCCACACCCCCAGGCTATGTATATATCCAAAAGCCACGTACTCAGGGTCGTGGTGGTGGGCTGGCCGTAATACATCGGGCTGACTTCCTAGTCAAAGAGCTCCCAGTACCCACTGTCACCTCCTTCGAGTGCGTGGCTTTCTCATTACCTGGGCCTACACCACTCCAGGTAGTCCTCATCTACCGCCCCCCCAAAGCCTCCACCTCCTTTATGTCTGACCTGTCTGAACTCCTCACCACTGTCTGCACCATGTGCTCATCCCCACTCCTGCTTGGGGACTTCAATATCCATGTGGACAACACCAGCTGCTCCACAGCCATTGATTTCCTCTCACTGCTGGACTGTTTCAATATCTCACAGCACACAAAAGGTCCCACCCACACCAAAGGCCATACACTTGATCTTGTCTGCTCTACTGGCACAACACCATCTGATTTACAGTGTCTCGACTTGGGGGTGTCTGACCATCATGCTGTCATTTTCACCCTCCCTGCTTCCCTACGCAAGCTTCGAAATGCACGCACCATCACCTACAGGAACATCAAAACAGTCAGTGCACCAGCTCTGACCAACCTGCTAACCATCCACCTGGCCTCAGCTCCCCCCAGCACCCAGGTGGATGGTCTGGCTGCCCACTACAACTCCGCCTTATCCTGCAGCCTGGACTCTCTTGCCCCCATCAAAACCCGGACTGTCACCTACACCCGTCCTGCCCCCTGGTTCACCACCGAACTTCGCTCCCTGAAGGCTGTCGGTCGCCAATTGGAGAGGCTCCATAAAATATCTGGCCTCACTGTCCACCTCAAGGCTTATAAGGACCATGTGCAGACCTACAAGCTAGCTCTCTCCAAGGCCAAAACAAAATACTATTCCACCCTCATCGGTAACCAGCAAAACCACCCCAGGACACTCTTCTCCACCATCAACCGGCTACTCCGCCCCCTCGACCCCCCCCCGCCCATCTGGTGCCCACGACCTCTGCTCCAGGTTCCTTGTCTTCTTTCAGGACAAGGTTAACACCATCTACCAGCAGCTAGTAGTGCCCCCCTCCTCCCCCTCACCTGCTCTTCCCCCTGGGTGTCCCCCCCCCCCAATGCAGCCTCTCCTCCTTCTCCCCGGTGGATGGTCCCCAAGTTGCCAAACTTATAGCTTCAGCCAAAGCCTCTACCTGTTCACTCGACCCCATGCCTACTACCCTGGTCAAGATATGCCTCCCTGCTCTCTGCCCCACCATGGTCAACATAAACTCCTCACTAGAATCCGGTCTCGTCCCCTCCTGCTTCAAAACAGCCTCCGTCACTCCCATCATCAAGAAGCCCGGCCTCGACCCAGATGAGCTAAATAACTACCGTCCGATCTCCAACCTTCCTTTCCTTAGTAAAATCTTGGAAAGAGCAGTGGCCGCCCAACTCCAACAATACATGTCCAACCATGAGCTCTATGAGCCTTTTCAATCCGGCTTCAGAAGGCAACACAGCACAGAGACCGCCCTCATCAAAATCACCAACGACCTCCTCCTTGCAGCTGACTTTGACCACATCAGCATCCTCATCCTCCTGGACCTTTCTGCAGCCTTCGACACAGTCTCCCATTCCATCCTCCTCAACCGCATATCCAATAACCTCGGAATCACTGGCTCAGCACTCTCCTGGTTCCAATCCTACCTCACCACCCGGACACAGTTTATCACCATCGGCGATACCAGTTCCACCCCGGCCCCAGTCAACCAAGGCGTCCCCCAAGGCTCTGTACTTGGCCCAATTCCGTTCACCATTTACATGCTCCCCCTCGGTCAGATCATCCGCCGCCATGGCCTCAGCTTCCACTCCTATGCTGACGACACACACAACTCTACCTCTCCACCAAACCATCCACCCATCTCCCCCACACTCCCTTATCAACTGCCTTCATGAAATAAAAACCTGGATGTCATCTAATCTTCTCAAACTCAACAACAATAAAACTGAGCTCATGGTTGTGGCACCCAAGGCCCTGCTCCGGAAGGTTGGGGATCTCACCCTCAACATAGACGGCTGCTCCATCTGCCTATCCCCAAAGGTCCGCAACCTGGGCGTTATCCGTCACCAAATCCGCCTTCTTCCACCTCAGAAACATATCCAGACTCCGACCATCACTTTCAGACTTCACAGCTGAGACCCTCATCCATGCCTTTGTAACCTCCCGCCTGGACTACTGCAATGGGGTCCTGTCCGGGGTCCCAAGCAAAACCCTGGACAGGCTCCAGTATGTTCAAAATTCAGCTGCCAGGGTTCTAACCTGCACCAAACCCTGGCAGCACATCACCCCCACCCTCATCCACCTCCACTGGCTACCCATCAAATCCTGCATCACCTACAAAACCCTCCTGCTCACCTACAAATCCCTTCACGCTCTGGCACCTCAGTACCTCACTGACCTCCTCCACCCCTACACTCAGTCACGGTCCCTACTATCCACGGACACTGGTCAGCTCTCCATCCCCCGAACCAGACTGCGGACCTTCGGGGACAGAGCTTTCAGGGTGGCAGCTCCCACCCTCTGGAACTCCTTCCCCGCAGAACTCCGCACCGCCTAAACTCTGGACTCATTAAAAAAACTGCTCAAAACCCACCTCTTCAACTTGGCCTTTAACCCCTAATCTCTCACTTTATATGTATATGTTGTGTCTGTCCACTGTCTGTTACTTTGTTATCCCCCCCCCCTATGTAAAGCGACCTTGGGTCCCTTGAAAGGCGCCATATAAAATTAAGTTATTATTATGATTCAGCCAGTAAGAACCAGTATGGTGTTGATTCAGCCAGTAAGAACCAGTATGGTGTTGATTCAGCCAGAATGTTAATGTCAGCCAGTAAGAACCAGTATAGTGTTGATAGAGCCATGGCCGCCTAGTTATAGTTGAAAGTGGGTGCAAGATTTTTTTTTATTCTTTTTTTTTTACTTTTTTTTTTTTTTACATTTAATGAACACCTGTATGTGCAATTTCCTGCAATATAGAGCCTTCAATCTTGACCAAAATAACAAGTGACTAACCAAACTAAATCAATACATAAACTCAAGTAACACAATATTTTGTCCCCTATATTCAAATAAAAGATAAACATTGTTTTACCCTTCACCCATTCCCCTCACCATCCTGCCTCCGCTCTCAGCAACATAGGGCCCTAAGAAGCTATTTAAGAGAGCAGGAGACAGTAGGGATTGGGGAACAGATAGAGAGAGGCAAAACAAGGTATCCTCATGGGACCAACTTAGGGTATGCGGGACAATGCGTCCGCAATCACATTCTGAGACCCTTTAATGTGACGAATGTCCAAAGAATAGGGCTGTAAAAACAAAGCCCACCTCATCAACCTCTGGTTGGGATTTTGGAGGGACTTTAAAAAGGTCAAAGGATTATGATCCGTGTACGCCACCAGGGGAATCACCCCTGACCCCAGATACACGTCAAAATGTTGGAGTGCCCAAATCAGTGATAACGCCTCCTTCTCGATAACTGAGTAGTTAAGTTGGTAGGTGTTAAATTTCCTCGAGAAAAAGGCCACCGATTTATCCACCCCATGCACATCCGCCTGCAGGAGGACTGCCCCTGCCCCCACGTTGGAGGCATGCACCTGTAATGAAAAGGAGTCATTTAAACGTGGAGCAGTTAACACAGGTTCAGAGCACAATAGGGCCTTCACATTTTCAAATGCCACTTGGCATCTGCCTGACCAGACATACTTGGAGTCCTTCCTCAACAAGTTAGTCAACGGCTCTACTACGGATGAGAAGTTGCGACAAAAACTCTGATAATAGCCCACTAAACCCAGAAAACGCATCAAATCCTTTTTTGTCGCTGGAGGGGGATAATTTACAATAGCACAACTTTATCCTGAACCATGCGTACGCTGCCCTGACCGACCACCTTTCCTAAATAGGTGACAGTGGCTCTTGCAAATTCACATTTGGCCAAGTTAATAGTCAACCGTGCCCAGACCAATTTTTTGAACAGTGCCCGGATACGCTGAAGGTGTTCAGACCATGTGTCGCTGTAGATCACCACATCATCCAGGTAGACGGCACACCCATCCAGACCAGCCACTACTTTGTTCATAAGGCGCTGGAAAGTAGCGGGGCGTTTCAAAGACCAAACGGCATGACTAAATATTTGTACAACCCAGAGGGAGTGATAAAAGCGCAAACCTCCTGGCCACGCTTAGACAGCGGGACTTGCCAATAACCTTTTAAAAGGTCAAACTTACTCACGTAAGTAGCCGATCCCACCTGATCTACACAGTCTTCCATGCGGGGAAGAGGAAACACATCTGGTTTGGTAATGTTATTCACTTTACGAAAGTCAGTACATGGTCTATAGCTTCCGTCGGGTTTACCGACCAACAGGCAAGGCGACGCCCAACTTGACGAACATGATTCGGCAATTTGGTTGTCCAACATATACTGAACCTCATTGTCCAAATGCTTGCGTTTCTCGGGTGAGACACGATAGAAGCGCTGCTTTATTGGGGCTGCCTCTCCCACGTCCACATCATGTTCAATTAGATGTGTGCGTGAGGGTACATCTGAAAATAAAACAGGATAACGGTTAATCAGAGCTATTAACTCAACACGCTTCGAGTCATCCAAATCTGCCAAAATTACATCCAACTTTCCCAATGACTCTGATTTTTCAACCGCCCTTGCAACACCACATCCGGGTTTACTCCTTCCTCAGGGCCGGCTACTGGAGAGGTGGACCTGTCCACTGTAGTGGTACAAAGAGAAACCTTCTCAGTCTCCCCATTATTCACCCCATCATTCACCCCCCCCTTCAGCATGGCCAGAGTAGTAGGGTTTTAAAAGGTTCACATGACACACCCTATTTGCCCTCCTGCCTTTGGCAATAACATAATTCAGGTCAGACACCCGCCGCACAACAGTGTAAGGGCCCGTGAACTTTGCCTGAAAGGGAGACGTTACTACCGGCTGTAAAAGCAAAACTTGATCGCCAGCCTTAAACTGCCTAAGCTCAGTGCGACGATCATAAAGGGATTTCATTTTACCCTGAGACCTCCCCAACTTCTCCTTTGTACACTCAACAGACAAAAACAACCTGCGTCTGAAACCATTGACATAATCAACCAATTTCCGAGGAGGTTCTGTCATGTCCCAGCTGTCTTTCAACACAGCCATGGGACCACAGACTTTGTGACCAAAAACCAGGTCATTAGGGCTAAACCCCGTGCTCTCCTGGACTACCTCCCTGAAGGCCAAAAGAAGCCAGGGCAGCCCCTCCTCCCAGTCACCCCCTAACTCCACACAATAGGAGCGCAGCAACGACTTCAACGTTTGATGAAAACGCTCTAACGCTCCCTGAGACTGGGCATGATACGCTGACGCTTTGTTGTGCCTGATGTGCAGTTTCCGGAGAACTGCCGCAAACATGTGTGGTGAAATTGGAACCCTGATCACTCTGAATGATCCTGGGTACCCCAAACACAGAAATGAACTGTGTGAGCGCCTTAACAACAGACTTTGTCGTTATTGACCTAAGTGGAAATGCTGCCGGGTATCTGGTCACCTGACACATTACCGTAAGCAAATACAAATGTCCCTGTTTGGAACGCGGCAATGGTCCAACACAGTCAATAATCAAATGTTCAAATGGCTGATCAACAGCAGGAATAGGAGAGAGCGGGGCCGGTGTGATGGTCTGACTCGGCTTCCCAGTTAACTGACACGTGTGACACATTTTTATATATGCGGAAATATCACGTTTTAAACGGGGCCAAAAACTGTCTCAGCGCAAGGTCATACGTTTTCCTCACTCCCTGATGCCCTGCCACATTGTCATGACAGGTCTGCAACACCAATGGACGAAATTTGCATGGTACCACAAACTGAAAAATGGGGTCACCCACGAAAGCATCCCCATGCGGTATCCACTTCCGAAACAATAAACCGTAATGAAGACAGTATCCCTGCGCCGAGCTACCTATGTCTTCAAACGGCACGGCTTTCTCAAACAGTTCTCCTAAAGCTGGATCATTCACCTGTTCTGCAACCAAATCAGCCTTCGACATGGACTGGAGTTGCTCAGGCATAATCAAACCCATATGAACCGATTCAACACCTGTTGCCTGGGTAACACCCGGTGTGTCACCCGCCGCTGTCATGGCACGTGTAACCGCACAGGCTGGATACACAATGACATCAGATGAAGTGTCTAACAAAGTTGGACTAGGTGACTTTTGGGTGACTACATTAGGGAGAGGCCCATCGGCCCACACTCGTACCCCGGCCAGATTGTTACCCAAAATGATGTCCACTCCATCAACAGGCAACTCAGCACGCACACCTATCTGCACATCACCATTCCCCAAACCTGAAACAAGATAAATGTTATGCACAGGAACAGGGAACACAGATATCCCCATCCCTCGAATCAAGATAACATCCCCTGTGTCAGAATCAATTGAAAAAGGCAACACCGACTCACGCACAAACGAATCGATTGAGCCAGTGTCCCGCAGTATCTTGACCGGCACCCTAACGTCACTGCCCTGTAAAGACACAAAACCATCAGAAAGAAACGCATCATACTCTTCCAGGCACGTCTGTCCTATGGTCTTAGCAGACGGTACCGATGGTGACACCATCCTTTGGGTGAGGGAATTGGCCAGCAGAGCAGGTTTTACTTGCGCTTTAAACCCACCCCTCGAGCCAAGAAGTGGGCACTCATCCTTCCAATGTCCAGAACGTTTACAGTAGTTACATGTTTTGACAGACGCCAGTGGCTGTCTATACCGTGTGTCAGACGCAGGTGGCTGTCTATACCGTGTGTCAGATGCAGGTGGCTGTCTATACCGTGTGTCACAATCACCCCTTCTCTCTGATCCAAACTTTGGACGAGGAGAAAAATTCTCTCTGCTATGAGCCTTCTCTATAGCCAAACCACCGAAGTTACCCTTGTGAATCAACACATACTCATCTGCCAATGCTGCAGCCTCCCCCGGCGTCACCGCTCCCTGCTGTGTAATGTAAGTTGCCACATTTACAGGAACAGAGTTTTTAAACTGTTCTAACACCAGCAGATCAGAGAGTTGTTCAAAGGTATCGACACCAGACGCTACACACCAACGGGTAAACTGGGTACTTAAAAACCCATTTGTCCCTCTTCTTCCACGTACGGAACCGCTGTCTGTACGCCTCAGGTACAAGTTCGTACACCTTAAGCACTGCCGATTTCACCCGCACATAAACCTTACAGTCCGTGGGACTCAATGCAGAGTATGCTTCCTGGGCTCTACCAGTGAGAACACACTGTAACATCATACAACTATCCTCACTACTCCAGTGCCTTGCATCTGCCAAACGTTCAAACAATGAAAAAAAAACATCGGGGTCCTTTTCATTAAACTGAGGAAGCAAACGCAGTTCACGTAAAACGTCATTTACCCCCCTGAGACGGATCCCCAGTACCATCAGTAACATCAGAACTGAGCCACTTTCCTTCCCCGACCAAATCTAGCTTTCTATTCTGCACCTGAGCTTGCACTTCTACTTTGGCAAGCTCAGTCTTTTGCTTAAGTTCCTCCAAAGCAAACTCTTGTCTGTGCTTACTATTCTGCTTAAGTTCTTCCAAAGCCAACTCTTGACACTGCTGCAGTAACAGAAGTTCCTTCTGCTGCTCAAAACTGAGAAGCGGTACCCCAGCTGGCTTGAGAACACCTTTCTCCACCAACTCTGCCTTCAAACTGGCCTTGACTGCCACTTTTGACAGTCTAACAGGAATCTCAATCTCATACTTCTCAGCAATCGCTAACAACTGCTCCTTAGTACACTGATCAATCAGTTCTACTGATGGTGACTGCGCAAATTCCTCCACAACAGAGGCCATAATGTACTGTACCAGTGGCTACAAACAAACCAAACTTATTTTGGGACCATGAAGCGTGAACACCAATAATAAGACAGTCTGATCCAATGAACCTCCCCACCCTGACTAACTACAGGTCCTAACTAACTAACTAACTACCTCAAAACCTCAATCTTCGTGCCACTACTTGTAGGGGGTACTGATGCACTAGAACTCTCTGGGCAGAAAAGTACCTGTTATACAGCCACTCCTCTGAGCCAGAGACGTGCTCCCGAGAGGACAAAAGCGCCAATGCCAGTGCCTGTCTCTGCCCACGTTTTTGCGGCCGCCTAAAAAAAGAAAATACCAAGACAAGTCCCCCTATTGGAAACCTGCCCTCTTTGCCTACCTGGGGATTTATGGTTCCCAAAACACACAGACTGTATTATTAAGGCATCAAACTCCAAAGCCACAACACAAGCAATAACAAACAAACTGTAACCAAAACAAAACAACAAAACAAATTAACAAATCTCTACCACAAGAAATCTGCACAAACAAATTGCTACTCTCCCCCAAATCCCAAACAACAAACACCCCCAAGAACAAATCACGTGCTAACCCCCCAACACTGGCATACAAACAATTAGGCTACCAACAAACACTAGCCAACAGGCTACAAATACTAGCTGCAAACCCCAGGTCACAGACACTAGCCAAATTAAGCAGCCTAATTACCTTTCAAAATAGCCCTCCTGTACTCAGACAGAGCCCAAACAAATTGTCCCCATAGGAACCTAAATACAAATGCCAGCCAAATTACACAACACCAAATGCTAACCAAACTACAAATACCAAATGCTAGCATGAATCCAACCAAAAATTTAACCACACTAGGCCAAATACAAACAAATTCACCAACTCCTACAAAAAGGCCCTACAAACGGACTGAGCCCCCAATTTGTCACAAACAGGTAATTTATGACAAACAGGGAGTCCACACGTGATAACAATTTAACAAAAATGATTTATTTAAATCTAAACAAACAAAAGCTTAAGGACATGAACAATGGAATGTTTTGTATTAGAATCAGTGGTGAGTGCAGTGTGTGGATGAGTGAGTAAGTATGCTGTGGTGTGTGTTTGGTGTAAGTATCAGTGTTACAATATGTCAAAGGATGCAGCTTGGGTGTTGGTACAACCTGTGCCTGGGAGTGGAGAAAGCAGACAGAGAGGGAATTAGACAGAGACACATATATTCAGGTGCAGGCAGCTCTGCTCTGCACAGGTGAGTCTCATACAGTTAACGAGCCACCCACTCCACCATGCTTCCTGGTGAGTCAGACTCTCCATTAGCAGGTAGAGTGGGGGTCGTCACACTGTGCACCATGTCATGACCTCCACAAACCCGACCCCTCCAGCGGGGTCGAGGTACAAAGGAGAGGCTGACACAATTGACAGACGTCATGAAAGATGCGGCGGCATACTCTCAGGCAGACGGGGTCAAGCCCGGCCTCAACCCGAGAGTCGACTCTGCTACCAACACACCGGAGAACCAACCACCTCCCTATGTTTAGTTTAACAGGAGGCGGTTGTTCCCTTAAGCCACCAAGAAAACTTAGAAACATAACGCGTATACACAGGCTATACAAGCAGTACAAGTGTTTCAGTTATCAAGGGGTTAACCCAGGCCAACAGGTCGACGAGAACAAGTCCAGACCTGGGCCTGGCGAACCGGGACCTACACAGGGATGCCTAGAGGGGCTGACAGCAACCACCCCGACAGCCCCCTCCCATCCCCGCCCAGCAGGGGGAGGGAGGGGTAAAGGACCAGGCCCCCTAACATAGCGCAAGGTACAACACAGTATGGACCAAGCACGTCACTGTTATGGGCAACTCGTAGTGGCATACAAAGTCCTTCGGGGTACCAGAACAGCAGATCTGCGCCCCGGCGGACAACGGGTTAACTGACCTGGTCCGGCGCACCCAGAACCAGTCCCGCTTCATAGGCACGCCGCCATCCCCAGTCCTAAGAGGGGGGTAGGTACGCGTGTCGATCTAAAACATCACAGAGGGCGCCACCAAGATGGACAGTACGTGAATGCGCTGCTCCTGGTGGCCCATCTCATGGGCGTGAGACCCCTCCGCCAATGTAATGATCTACTCCACCATCTCCCCCCGGAGATGCACGTGAGTCATCGAGTCTAACCTAGTGCACTGGCGCTCGGTAGAGATAAAAATCTCCTTCCCAGTCGCCCCCATAAAAAACGCTGTTTCTATGAATTGGGCAACCAAGGCGCGCCGGCCCATAACGTGGTTCCACATTGGAAGCACCCAGGGCCAGCGCTATATGCACGTCAAGAACCAGAAACACATCAATGGTGAATTCTAATAAGAAACACCAGACAACGTTCCCTCCATGCTGTCTGGGACGAGCAGCAGGAAGCCGGTCAATAAGACACGAACACGGGTCTTATATGACGCGTCTGAGGGCAACCCCGTCAATTCTGCTCCTTACATAAGAGGGGAAGACAGAAGTTCCCCCAGAGAGACCTCTAAGTGAGTAACAATTGAAAAAGATACATGTAATAATAATTGGGCCAAGTGACCAACGACCCAATACACACTGTAATAGAGAGCAGAGCAGAAAACGAACAGTTTTCGAATGCATCGCATCATCCAACTTTGACAAAGACAGCGGTCTGCAGCACAGAGCCTGTAACCTCACGGACGTCTCATGGCCAATCGGAAAACCCGTATGACGTACGTGACGTATTCCATGGCCGGGGGAAAATCCCGTGACCCACCCATCCTAACATGGAGTGGAACCAGGGAACCCCCCCTTCCCCCTCCCTGTGATGTGCTGACCCCTCAGCCGACAGGGAGACTGACAGGCAGGAGGTCCCACCTCCCGGCCAATCAGTAAAGGGGGGGAGGGATTTATTAGTCCACCCCTTATGACCCCTCACCCCTGATACGATGCAACAACAAAGCAGAGCCATGACACCAGTCGTAGCGCGCTACATGAAAGCGCATTATACCTGTTAGGGTAACAGCTTCACATTCTGCACGCCAGCCACAGACGATAACCTCGTTTGTGCAAAAACTGGCTTTATACACAGCTTCAGGCTCATGTGCGAACTTGCCACCTGAATTTTTACACCTTTACCCTAAAGTAAGAAAAACACAGACCAAAGAGAGGGGCCAAAGGCCTTGGTACAAGAGCTACATAACTTCTGTAGCCCAACACCTAACCCAGTTGTGGACTCAATGCCACGTTTACTTAAACGTGAAACACGATACACACAACCCTCTTTCACAATAAAAAAGGGCAAAAAGTTCACTCTCACTACTGCAAGAGGAACACCGTTTTTTATGATGAGAGAAGACATAAGTCCTCGATCAGGCCTTGCTAAGTCTACATAATAGCGACCAAACAATTTTCAGAGAAAACTGCCTCTCTCTAAGAAAGAGCACAACCCCAGCAGTAGCTGAGGGATTACACCGTATCCCCAAACATATAGTGAATCAACACACATTTTGTAAACAAAATCATATTTGAGGGGAGGGGGGGGGGGGGGGGAGCCAGGGGCATACCGGGTAATAATTTGACCCACCACCTCACCCCTGATACGACGCCAAATGAAAAAACAGAGCCGTGATACCAGGCGCATGGCGCGCCAGATGAAGCACATACTTCTACCTGTAGGGTAAAAGCTTTACATCATGCACGCCAGCCACAGCCGATAACCGCATTTGAAAACAGGTTTCCCTGGGGAGCTCCCGTAGCTCACCGCATATCTCGGCGCTATTTCTGCATCGGGGAAAACCGTGCTCGTCACGGATCTGGGGGACACGAGTTCGATTCCCGGACCCGCCGTCATTTCTCAGAATGTCTTCCCCTGCTCTACATCCCATTTCAACCTGTTTCTGTCGGTCATGCTTGACCAGAAAAGCGATAAACGCTAAAAAATTAAGTTTTAAGAACACAGCTCTGCTTATGTGTGAAAACTTGCCACTTGTTATTTTTATCATTACCCTTAAGTAAAGAATAACAAGCTAAGAGAGGGACTCAGGCCCTCGATCATATGCCACAATGTACAGCGTTGTAGGCGTAACACCCAGCCAGTTGTGGACTCAGCCACGTTGTCTAAACGTTACATGAACACACACAACTTCTACAACAAAAAACCCAGTAAATTTTTACTCAGGTAAAAAACAACGCTGTTTTCAGGTAGAGAGAAGACATAAGCCTTGGCCAATGCTAACCTAAGCTATACAAAAGCGACCAAGACAATTTTCACACCACACGTCGTATCTCCAAATGTAGTGAAGCAACATTATGTTTTGTTAAACAAAGACATCATTATCATTATGGCGCAGGCCCGACGACATCTTCTGCCAGAGATAACGTCGTAGTCAGAGTGCCAGGGCCCGCTATCCTCACGGCTAGCGCCAATGGTTGTAGCATAAGCTAACAGCTAACTCCAGGCTAACTGATAGCATCAAGCTAACGTTTCTAGCCGAGCGTAGCCGCCAGCTAACGCAGTGGCAAGCTAAGCGGCTACTACTGAAGCTGTACAACGTGAGAATAGCAATACAGGCCAACACTTCAGACAGCCGCTGTCTTTTCCTCTTCTTATCCGAAGAAAAAGGAAAAAAGGCAACACACGCCCCTCTCACAGAACGGTGTTTACCAGACACAGCGGTATCGTTGTACGCGGGCTGCAGCCGACCTGAGCTCGGAGATATTCTCATAATGAAACGCCAAGCTCACCCCCCTCGTGCCGGGTGTTTTTCGTCTTGAAAAGCGGGGCCGGCAGCGCGGCGGCAGAGGGTATCCGTTTGTCCAGAGACCCGGGGAATTGAACCGCAGATTCGGAATCACAGTCCCAGAAAAACAAAGCTACGACTTCACTGAGGAGGAGCCTATGTTATTGTGGGGCATCAGACTAGAACCCCCTCCACGCCGCTAAGGGGCAGCGAAAAGGATTCTAGCCTCGAGCCGACCTTCGCAAGCTGTGCAGTTGTCCCCCCACAACCGACACACCTGAAGCTCGCGTCGCAAAAAACCTCACCCGCCCAGAGAGGCCGTCAGCCCTCACACAGCCGACCGCCTCCCGAAGCATAGTATCCAGCTGCAGAGCCTGAGACAATGCCGGCGGGGATGCGTGTATCACTTCCGCAACGGATTTAGGCGGATTTCGGTTTCCGGGTTCGCCTGATTGGCCGCGACGGCCACGTGACCCACGCCGCTATGCGCGCCCCTCTCTGCCTCTGCCGCTGCCACTGCCGATTTCCCACTTCAACGCCAGAGCAATATTGTCGCGCCATCTTCTGAGTGCAGACGCACTGCTGTTTAATCACTTTTCCCACTTCAATGACAGAGCTGCTGTTTAATGCTCACTTTTCCCACTTCAATGACAGAGCTGCTGTTTAATGCTCACTTTTCCCACTTCAATGACAGAGCTGCTGTTTAATAATATTGTCGTGTTGTGGAAAGCAGGATGAGAGAGCGTAGATTTCAGTGTGTATCATTTAATCATTTATCATTTAACATTTGAAAGGCATACATTGTTGTCATACAGAAGTACAGAATACTTTTATCTAAAATGCTTCTTACTGTTACTGTTAGAGACTGTGCTAGACAAGATAAGTATGAAATAAAATAGTATAGCATGTAAAATAGAAGTAAAAATAGAGGTCACGCTGTTCAGTATAGACATATGTACAATGTTCGATGCAGAATAGAAGTAACTGAGTTACCATACAATATACTATGCAATGTACTAATATACAATACGGCTCACTTTTCCCACTTCAATGACAGAGCTGCTGTTTAATAATATTGTCGCGTTGTGGAAAGCAGGATGAGAGAGCGTAGATTTCAGTGTGTATCATTTAATCATTTAACATTTGAAAGGCATACATTGTTGTCATACAGAAGTACAGAATACTTTTATCCAAAATGCTTCTTACTGTTACTGTTAGAGACTGTGCTAGACAGGATAAGTATGAAATAAAATAGTATAGCATGTAAAATAGAAGTAAAAATAGAGGTCACAGTGTTCAGTATAGACATATGTACAATGTTCGATGCAGAATAGAAGTAACTGAGTTACCATACAATATACAATATACTATGCAATGTACTAATATACAATACGCTATAGTGCAAAGCAGCAATGGGATGAGGTACAATTTACAGTAAGGTGTACAAGTTGCAGTGCAAATGCTTCTTACTGGCGCGCTCCAGAGACTGTTACCATACAATATACAATATACTATGCAATGTACTAATATACAATACGCTATAGTGCAAAGCAGAAATGGGATGAGGTACAATTTACAGTAAGGTGTACGAGTTGCAGTGCAAATGCTTCTTACTGTTGCGCTCCAGAGACTGTTACTGTACCATACAATATACTATGCAATGTATGTGAAAGGGGAAGTGAACTCCAGCCTCTAGGTCAAGTCCACGCCGCCGCGAGCGTCAACACAGCAGCGCGCAGCAGCAACGCTGCCGCGGGGGCGTGCCACGCGTGTCACGTGGCCGTCGCGGCCAATCAGGCGAACCCGGAAACCGAAATCCGCCTAAATCCGTTGCGGAAGTGATACACGTGGCGGGGATTGCTCAGCGACGCACGCTCCTAATGCGAAGCGCCGGTGGAGGTCAGAATGATCATCATCTCCGGTGGCGAAGACATTATCGCTTTATTTCCTCGAAAAATTGTGAGAGAGAAAACAAAGATACAATGTCAACGCAGCTCCTCTTCTCGTCAACAAACTATTTTGGCACTAAACTCTAAAGTGGTGTATACAGGCACTTTTTCGTTGGTGAAAATAGGGAAGGAGCTGATGGTGTGGCCACGACCCCGCTTATGTAGAGGAGCGGATGTGGGTGTGGCCAGGCGGATGGGTGTGTGCATGTAGAGAAAATTATTTATTATTAGACTGGATAAAGGGACAGTTCCACTACGAGCAGAGCGTAAGCTATACGATATATAACTGAATTGTGTTGTTTGACCGTTTTTGTGTTCAGGATTGTTTTGGTCAGGTCTGATGATGATGACACTAGCATAACCCCTCCCCTAATAGAACATAGCAATCAACTTCACCCCTTTCTCAGATTGACTCCACCCCTTTCCCTGATTGACTCCACCCCTTCCACTGGCTGACTCCACCCCTTCCTCTGGCTGGTCCCAGAAAACAAAGATACAAATCTTCCCATTGGGCTTTTTTCAGTCGCCCTCTATGAGGATATTTAGATTTTTTTGGACTAAACCTTTAGATATCCATGACACAAAAGCCATACTGTACACACCACTGCACTTAAATAAAAAAAATATGCTTGTTAGAAACATAACTATCTTGTTAGAGCAAGATAACTATGATACCCAGCACCCCCTGGTGCATCATGAGCAGTACCTTCTATATAATTATATTATGGCAGGTCTAAGTTGTTAAGTTACACATTAAACGGATTTCTTGCCACAAATTTTCATATTTTCCCTTGGCTATGCCCTAAAGGACATCAACTTCACACTAACATTTCATCTTTAAAGATGACTTTGAGCCAAGCTTACACTGCAGTTCTCTTCCAAACAGCAGCAGGTTGACATTATAGGGCTCCCACTACTTGCACAGGTTCCCAACACAGTAATGCAACAGGACTTGGACTAGTCTACACAGGTTCCCAACACAGTAATAATTGTTACGGTTAGGTGGTGGTGTGGACCCAAAATGCAGAACAGGACGAGAAGAGAGAGACAGGCAGGACACAACGGGGTGTAGTTCAACGAAAAGGCTTTACTTGTATTTCACAAGGCAGCAAAAAGGTACACTACAAAATATGAACTAAAACATCAGCAACGCTGGCAGAGAACATAATACAAAAACTCGCTATCACTGGGAAAAACACGACTGAAGCTGGGAACGAATGAGACAGGAACGAACAGCTAAGCAGCATTCAGGGTACAGACCAGAGACAGGATACAGGAAACATTGATAACGAACCGACAGGGGAGTAACAGGGAAGCACAGCATATATAGGGAGACTAATTACAACGAGACACACCTGGACAGAGACACATGCTGACAAACAAAGTGACACCAAATACATGACAGGACTGAATAACAATACATACAAATACAAGAGACAACACACTAGACCAGACCAGGAAACAGAGTGGGCAACATGAACAACATGATGGAGAATATATTAAACATTAAGGACATATTGAGAATACAAACATGAATGGCCAACAACAGCGGCAGTAGCGGGAGAAGTCCACTAGATGGCGGCACAGGCTTAGGGATGGGAGCAGGATGAGTAGGGAGCTGTCCAAGAGAGGCTGAGGGAAAGGGGGGTGCAGGGAACGGTCTCTGAATTGGCGGGGGGACGTGGCCAGGCTGAACAGGCGGATTGTGACAATAATAATAATAATAATACATCTATTTTATTTTATTTTTTATATATATTTTATTTTTTTTATTATTTTTTAAACATACACATAAACATAACAACATAAAATTAGATATACAAGCATTAATTAACAGTACACATCCAATTAAATCACCATTTAAATAAATGTATTGACTCGACGTGACCAAACCCGATTTGATTCGCAAGGGGGAGGTGTCAGGAAATGAAGAAAATGTCTTGCTGTTCAGAAAATCCAAAAAATCGAAATCTTGATTTTTTTTACATATTTGAACTGTCATTAATGTGTTCCCTTATTTGCCCTTATTTGCAAACTTAAATACAACTTGTAAATGAGGTAATTATTGTTATATAGTTCCACAAGGATTTTCTCTCGTGGGGAGAAAAACTACACGCGCGGGCTGTGCGGCCTGTCCGGGTAGCAAGTACTGGTACTTAAGAGGTGTTAACACACAGACACATTATTTAGCTCTCCTTTCTCAGAGAGAGAATAACAATGTTAATACACTATCTTAATGTTATAAGTTATAAGCAACGTAACGCAGTGTCTAAATAAAAAAGATAAAAAAAGGCCTTGACGGCCATTATAAAACGCGTGTTTTAACTTAATTAAAAACCATTAAAACACAGTTAGAATTTTATGAGCGAACGAATTTCGTTAGGGTGCATTTTTTGCAACCTAATGGCTAAATACATCTAAATAACATAGTTGACAGCTGGGCTGTGTTGACGTTACAATGTACAATCGCGCGGGGCATGCTGCTGCTGCTGCTGCTGCTTGGTGGTGCAGCTCGAGGCAGGAGAGATGAGGCGCGCATTAACCCTTTCACTGCCACACTACAGAAGGTTAACCTTTCACTACCACACTACAGACGGTTAACCTTTCACTACCACACTACAGAAGGTTAACCCTTTCACTACCACACTACAGAAGGTTAACCTTTCACTACCACACTACAGAAGGTTAACCCTTTCACTACCACACTACAGAAGGTTAACCTTTCACTACCACACTACAGAAGGTTAACCCTTTCACTACCACACTACTGAAGGTTAACCTTTCACTACCACACTACAGAAGGTTAACCTTTCACTACCACACAAATTTTTTAATAAACTATCATGACTTTTCCTTTTTCCTCTGGGTGTTGTGTTTGCAGTCACCAGACAGAGTCATTGTAATAACAAAGGGCCTCAGACTGGAAAGCTGCCAGGTGTTAATTGCCCTAGAGAGAGGGGGACCATGGATTACAATGAATTCTGGGTAGTGTTGTTTCACTATTGTCACAGAATAGCCTGCTCGTCTCTTGAAGGCTATTATCTCTGAATACGTTTTGTGATATCACCATGAATCATAGGAAGTAGCTTGCAAAGTATCCCACCAAAATATTCAAGTGATGGCTTATTTTGAAGGTATGAATCTGCACTTTCATAATATGTAAAATGAAGATCCCTCAACATGACCCTGAAGTCCATACCTGGGCACATATACCTAATACTTGCTATCTAATACCCTACACACATATGCTCTTGCTCCCCCCCCCCCCCCCCCCCGGACCCCCACTTGGATAATCCATCCATTATCATTCGCTCCTTACCAGGCACTACAATTCATATGCTAGCTTTTATTCTCTCCACCACTTCTAACCACATTGCAATTTTGGATTCACTGACACCTAAAATCCTTGCTGTGGATATTTCTAGATAAATCACATCGAGATATGTAAGAATCCAAACCTTCCTACACATTTTTTCCGGTTGAAACCATCGTGATGCTATCAGCTTTTTAGCCGCTGTGATACCAGATAAAACTAATCTCTTTAGCTGTATAGGGACTGCAAACTCAAAAACATCATTCAACAGCAATACAGAGGGGTGTACAGGTATATTCAGAGTTAAGAAATTTGATAATTGCTGGGACACTTCTTTCCAGAATATCTTAATTTAACTGGTGGGCAATCCCAGTACATGTGCATAAATGTACCCTCCTCCCCATTTGTACATAAGGAGCATCTGGAGTCTTGTTTAAGTCCCATTCTGTTCAATCTTATAGGAGTCAGGTATGTCCTATGAATATAGTTAAGATTGATTTGTTGATTGTCCGGGTTACGTGACGCAAGTCCCAGGCTTCTTGCCAATCAAAATTTATTTCCAGGTCTGGTATATCCCTCCTCCAGACTGAGTCTAGGGGGAGGATTCCAATACGAGGCCGTTAGTAATTGATGATAAAAATCTGATACAAAACCTCTCGATGTCTCTCTTTCAAAGAAGAATTTGTGGTATCTGTGGTGTTCAATTGGTATCCTTAATGGGACTCCATGAGCCTTCAAACATACCAATAACTGTGCGTAAAAATAATATGTGGATCTGGTGAGATAAAATTTTGTATGTATTTCTTCATATCTACAAAAACCCCGTTTGTTGAAAACATCTCCTAATGTGTGTATGCCCTACTTTTCCCATTTAGGGTATCTTATAGGTCGTTTTCCAATCAGGAGTGCATTGTTATTGAATAGGGGAGTATGACTATGCCATTTATGTGGGTTAGAATATTTTTTTTGTGTTTCACGCCATATCCGGATCGCATGAGTAATAATGGGGCCAAATTTCAATTCGCATTGCTTAATTGATAATTTGGTGTATACTATGTCCTGCAGTCTATGTGGTGCTACTGTATTTACTTCTAAATTTCTCCAGGATACTGATGCTTGGGAATAAAACCAGGTTGTCAGTGGTCTTAAAGTGTACGCCTTAAAATAGTGGTAAAAATCTGGAAATGCCATACCTCCATTGGCTTTGTTTCTCTGTGCGGTGGATCTTTTTATACGTGGTGGTTTGTTGTTCCAAATAAATTTTTATGCGGTAGAGTGTAATTTTTTCCAGTAACCATCTGGAGGGGGTAACGGTAGCATTGAGCTAATGAAGTTGATTCTAGGTAGGACATCCATCTTAACTATTGATACCCGTGCCTGAACTGAGTTTTTAAGTTTTGACCACCTGTCAAAGTCGTATTTGATCTTATTTTGGATTTTTATGTAATTGTACTTCACCGGCTTATAGTAGGGAATACTTCAACTCCCAAACATCTAAAGTGTTAACCATTGGTATTTCTTCTGGAAGGAGTATATTTTTTGCAGGGGCATTAAGTGAAAGGAAAGCCGACTTTGGCCAATTTATCCTAAATCCCGATAGACTGCCAAATTCATCAATCAACTTCAGAAGATGAGGCATTGCGGTGTTAGGGTTTTGCATGAACAGTATTACGTCGTCCGCATATAAACTAATTTTATGTTGTGTGCCCTTGATTGCGATTGGTTCTATGGATTGGGATTGTCTTATATATTGTGCTAAAGGCTCTACATCTACATACATCTATTTTATACAGCGCTTTTCCAGAAGCTCAAAGACGCTTTACATGGGTAGAAGTACAAATACCTCGGTGTGCACATCGACAACAAACTGAACGGGTCAAAACACGCAGAGGCACTGTACAAAAAGGGCCAGAGCCGACTCTACTTCCTCAGAAGGCTGAGATCCTTCAATGTCTGTACAAGGATGTTGAGGATGTTCTATGAGTCGGCGGTGGCGGGCGCCTTCTTGTACGCTCTGACCTGCTGGGGCAGCGGACTGAGAGAAGGGGACACAAACAGGCTGGATAAGCTGGTCAGGAGGGCCAGTAGCGTGGTTGGGGTGGAGCTGGACTCCCTAGCGAGGGTGGCGGAGAGGAGGAGCCTTGCTAAGCTCCAGGCCATCAGGGAAAACCCCTCCCACCCACTATACACAGACTTGGCGGACAGGAGGAGCAGGTTCAGTGCCAGGCTCACACTACCCAAATGCAGCACTGAACGGCACAGGAAGTCCTTCATTCCAACAGCCATCAGACTATACAATGCATCACTGTGCCTCACTGCATCACTGTGGCAGTTACCATCTTCCTGGACTTAGTTTGAAACAGCACTGTGCAATATTACACCTACTGTAGACCTCAGTATATTTTTTACTGTATATTTTATTCCATTTTTATTCTATTTTACTCTACTCTTATCTTAGGCAACTTGATTTGATTGTTTTATTATTCTTATTCGTGACCTGTTCTGTCTAAATGTTTAAATGTTGAGCGATTTGCAGTGTCAAATTTCCCACGGGATAATAAAAGTATTTCTATTCTATTCTAGAAGAAACCAAACTATGGCAAAACAAAAATAATACATGACAAAATAAAACCGACAGAATTAGAGGTCAAAAGCAAGATTGAAAAGGTGGGTTTTGAGGGCTGATTTAAAAGATGTCAGGGTGTTTGCATCACGGATATGGCTGGGGAGGGCATTCCAGAGGGAGGGGGCAGCAGCAGCAAAGGCCCTGGGAGGTGTTAGGAGGTTGGCATCAGCAGACCTAAGGCGACGGGTGGGAGTGTGATGGTGGAGGAGGTCGGACAGGTAGGGAGGGGCAAGGTTGTTGAGGGCTTTAAATGTGATGGGAAGTATTTTTAATTATATCCTGTATTTGATCGGAAGCCAATGGAGGTCGTGGAGGACAGGGGTGATGTGATCAGAGCGACGGGTGGAGGTGAGCATGCGGGCAGCAGAGTTTGGGACATATCGGAGTTTATTGAGGATAGTGTTTGGTGAGCCGTAGAGGATGCTGTTACAGTAATCTAGTCTTGATGAAATGAATGCATGAACCAGTGTTTCAGCAGAGGAGAGTGATAGGGAGGGGCGGAGACGAGCAATGTTCCAGAGGTGGTAGAAAGACGTTTTTGTTATGTGGTTCACATGGGGGAGGAAAGAAAGGGTGGAGTCCAGGATGATGCCAAGGTTACGGACGTGAGTGGAGGGGGTGACAATGGAACCATCAATATTTAGGGAGAAATCCTGGGTGTGGCTGGTGAGGGAGTTTGGACCGATAATGATGATTTCTGATTTATTGCAGTTTAGTTTGAGAAAGTTATTTTGCATCCATGTTTTGATATCTGAGGCAGGTGGTGAGGGTGGTAAGAGTGGCTGGAGTGATAGTCTTGGTGGAGAGGTAGAGCTGAGTGTCATCTGCATAACAATGGAACCGGAGGCCATGTTGGCGGAGAATCAGACCAAGTGGAAGGATGTAAAGGATGAAGAGCAGCGGACCAAGTACTGAGCCTTGGTGGACACCATGAGTGATGGGGGCAGTGGGGGATTTTCAATTGTTGATGGAGATGAATTGGTGCCTGTGTGAGAGGAGTAACACAACAAGACCTTGGACTAGTATACACAGGTTCCCAACAGAGTAACACAACAAGACCTGGGCCCTCATGCATCAACGTGGACTTTGAACTTGACCTACTTCCACACGTAAGCACGGAATGTAGAACTAGCGTACGCACAGGGAAGTCGGCATTCATCACACGTGCGTACGCAGGCTCTATGGTCCTCCGTGTTGATGAATACCACTTTGTTCTACCGTCAATGCTCGTGCATGATTATCCATATATGGTCATGAAAATGAGGAAACACCCCCCATGGGATGTGAAATAATGGACCGACCCGAGCGGAACCCTGAGAAACTCCACGAAGATTGTTCACTGCTGTCGAACCAAGAAGACACTATCGCGTATTATGATTTATGGGATAAATAAAAGGCGGACTTGTAAACGGTGATGTCAGATATCAACGGCTCCCTAAAACCATTGCTGCAATTCTGCCTGGACAGCTCAAAATACTAATAAAGACCGTTCGTTGACCACTGTTTGGCGTTGGTTGTGTGTCATTATAACCGTGCTGTATGAATGCCTTTATTAAGCTCTGATTGTACAGCACTTTGGTTGGCTCTTGGGCTTTTAAACGTGCTATATAAATAAATTACTTGACTTGACTTGACTTGACTTGACTTAGTTGTGTTCGATTGGCTATATGATTTTTAGAGGCATCTATTTTGTTGTCGGCTAATAAAGACCGCGCTGGAATATGACTGCCTTTTCCCGTGTTGTTTGATTAATACCCACGGATTAAAGTTCTCCTCAATTCTATTCCAAATCGCGATGGATCTCCCGTCAATTTTCTACCTGCTGCATATGATTTCTAGAGGCATACTACAATCTATTTTGATGTCAGTATTGGGTAGCCTATATAAACAATATAATACGAGAGCATGTACAAGAACAATGAATCTCACTGCATGTTGTATCCTGCCTTTCAATACATGAACTTGAATTCCATCATGTTTGTGTGCGGGACTCAAGGCTGCTGTCACAATGGGTGGTACCGCCGTACAGTAATAATAATAACAGTCCACACAATATCACGATCCATGCCATAGCCTATGTTCTATTAGGACATGATCTGTGACGACAAATGTTCTAGAATGTTTGATTAAGATATCATACTCTGACAGCATGCCTATGAGCAACAAAAACGCGAACTTGAATCCCATCATATACATAGTCTGTCCACTATAGTGTCATTGCAATGCGTTTTCTATTCCTTCTTATACAGTAAAAAGGGGGAAGAACACTATATTCATATGACTTGTATTCTGCTTACAGCTTCGAAGTTCCACTTGTTTCGTTTAACGTAAAGCCTTTTAAATATAATCAAAACGTTCCCGTGTTTCTGCGGTCTGCGCAGAATAATAACGAGTTGAGCTTTATGATTTATGATGAATTGAAAATGGGGGACCCTGATGTAAACAAGACGGAAGTTGGTCTGCATCCCCAATTAACAATTGTATGTACTGAGCTGTACTGTACTGTACCCATTCTGCAATCTGTTAATAAACTTTTCAATCAATCAATCAATCAAGCTACGCGGAGCGCAGTCAGTCAGTAGCCTACACCCCGTATATTCCGATAACGCTATATAAACCATGCTGCATTCATTCTGAGAGAAAGATCTATTATTCCAAATGCTATTTATAGGGTTTTGACCATAATTACACTACTGTTGCTATTTTACAATGAACTATAATGAACTACGGTTCGTACAGAATGTGCCAGTGTTATTATGCACAGAAGCTCATTTCCTTGTTGTAATAATATATTCTACCACTGGGCGCTAGGTACGCCAGGTCTGACCTGTGCGTAGATGTACGCACAAAGTCAAGTTCAAGTTCAAATTGATGAATCCCACTCGTTGCTTAGAAATGATCGTACGCACAGGGTAAGCACAGATCTGTGCGTAGAACACGTTGATGCATGAGGGCCCTGGACTAGTCTACACAGGTTCCCAACACAGTAACACAACAAGACCTGGACTAGTATTAGGGATGCACCGATATGAAAATTGGCCACCGATACCGATACCGATTGTTCAACTAACACTATCGGCCGATACCGATACCGATATTTGTATAGCTGAGTTCCATTCCGTTGCTCATTCCGTATATAAGTATTTGTAATTTTTTTTATTTATTTTTTATTTTATTTTTTTTTTTAATGAAACTACTGTATATTTGTATGTGTATGTTTGTATTTGTAGGCCTCTTTACTTACTTAAAAAAAGGAAACATCAAGAAATATGTTTATGGTATCACTATCTCTCTCCCAGTATCGTCTGGCGGCCTGCAGAGGGATACTATTTTCTCAACCAGAGCTTTCAACCAATGCAATGGAACCATTCTGGCGGCCTGCAGCGGGATACTATTCTCTCAACCAGAGCTTTCAACCAATGCAATGGAACCATTTTGATTGACAGTCGATTCGGCCAATTACGCCACACCGCTAGCACCCACCTCCTGCTGTCCTTACCACCAATCGGCAAGCGTTTATTCATTTTCTACTTTCGGGCATGCCGCCATTGTTCTGTTTGCGAGAGCGAATACGTTAGCTGCCCGGCCCGCCGACCAGCGCTCCACAGCATGACCAAATGAGACATAATGATTTTACTGCAACAAATGTTATAATAAAACAAAGCCTTTCTATACATTTGTCTGGTTGAAAACTTTATTAACAGATTGCAGAATTGGTAGTTTGGTACGGAATGAGCAACGGAATGGAACTCAGCTATGAACGGACTAACGGAGTAATGCCTTGTTTACTGCTATCTTCGGGTAAATAATATGCTTGTTATTGAACGTGTAACACTAACTATATAACGTTAATGCCACAAAACAAATGTTTGTGTCATTTTAACAGCAGATACTTTCTTAAATGCCATCTTCCCGAGAGAGGGTGTTGACGGGGAGTTGTGTTATTAATAGCATTGAACAGCTAACCGAAAGCTAGCGTTAACTATTGTTAAAGGTTTAGCCATAACGTTACCTTGGCTAAAGTTTGGGCTATTCATAATCCAGCAATAATGGCTGCAGACCTGCAAGCAAAGTACAGCAAGTTGGCAAAGGAGTATTCCAACGCAAATCACATTTTCACCAGTAACGTTAGTCTTGCATCTCCCGGTAGCTAATGAACGGACTCGGAGTAATGCCTTGCTGCTATGGGTAATAATAATATGCTGATGTTATTGTCCGTGTAACACTAACTATATAACGTTAATGCCACAAAACCAATGCCTTGTTAATCATAAAGTAACTTTGATGCAGTAGCTTGTGTGTGGGGGACGGCGGGCGTTGTGCAGGTAGGTCGCGAGTGAACTTTTTTTTTTTTGCCTTTTGACGCTACAAAAACGTATGGTTATTTATCGGCGACTGCTATCGGCACATTTGAGCTTATCGGCCAATAGCAGTCAACAAGGCACTTATCGGCCGATACCGATACCCGACCGATATATCGGTGCACCCCTAACTAGTATACACAAATTCCCAACACGGTAACACAACAAGACCTGGACTAGTCTACACAGGTTCCCAACACAGTGTGACGAGCCTGGTGGGGACCAGACTCGCCACGGTTCAAACACAAACAAATTCAAAGGTCCACACAAGAGCAATATCAATCAATAAGAATGTTTATTGAATTAAAGGCAAAAATCCCGTTTGCTAGGCAAGATAATGGTCATAGACAGTCCGATGGTCAAAAACACAAAACAGGCTTGCAGACAGAAAAGGGGATTGTTCAATACTAGGGTAGTCGTCCGGTCCAGGGTCAGTACACAAGGGGGAATCTCAGCCAGTCCAGGGACCAGTACACAAAGAGCACCTACTCGCTTTCTCCTCACCTCTCACCGTAGCAACTCTGAATACACAATCTCTCTCTCTCAATACCACAACTCCAACTCTTACTCCGTGTGTGCACGTGAGATGTGTGTGAACTAATTATGCGCAGGTGTATTCGATCAGTACTAATCAGCTACCTAATTGACTCTACTCCTCCTGTGGCAGAAGTATCTCCCATCCTTCACATATCCATGGGAGCGGGGAGGAGATCTGTCACAACGGTAACAACAGGACTTGGTCTACATTACATTTACATTTACATTTAGTCATTTAGCTGACGCTTTTATCCAAAGCGACTTACAAGTTCTGTACGACAAGCCATCAGGAAGGGCACAACTCTATCAGCTGAGCAACAATGTTCATCAAAGTGTTGAGTGCTACAGTGTAGGTTAGTTTATTAGGACAAGTGCATGACAGTACGGTTAGTTAGGGTTAGATTTTTTTTATTGTTTTTTACACAGGTTCTACACAGGTTCTTAACACAGTAACACAACAAGACCTGGACTAGTCTACACAGGTTCCCAACACAGTAACACAACAAGACAAACTGGACTAGTCTACACATGTTCCCAACACAGTAACACAACAAGACAAACTGGACTAGTCTACACATGTTCCCAACACAGTAACACAACAAGACAAACTGGACTAGTCTACACAGGTTCCCAACACAGTATATATATATATATTTTTTTTTTTAACTTTTTTTTTGTATTCAACAAACATGACCATGTTCACGTCTTAAACTCATACTGAGGCCTTAGTTTTGGTTTTAAATTGCATATCATCATTCATTTATTTATTGTCACACAGAGCAGAAGAATTTTGCCAAAACAAACCAATAGTATCCAGCTGCAGAACGGCAGACCAGCCACACTCTCAGACCCAAACGCATTTCCTTTGATTTAATTATACATCAAATGATTTATGAAGTTAACTTTTCACCTGGATAACGTCAGCATTCAGGGTGAATGTAATGTGAGAAATTGGAATAAAAAAATAAATAAAATATATATATTTTTTTATTTGGGTCTGAGATTGTGGCTGGTCTGCCGTTCTGCAGCTGGATACTATTGGTTTGTTTTGGCAAAATTCTTCTGCTCTGTGTGACAATAAATAAATGAATGATGATATGCAATTTAAAACCAAAACTAAGGCCTCAGTATGAGTTTAAGACGTGAACATGGTCATGTTTGTTGAATAGAACAAAAAAAGTAAAAAAAAAAAAATTCAGATTTTTTATTTATTTATTTTTGCCGATCCCGATCTTCGGAAAATCACGTGATCGGCCCCGATCCCGATCACGTGATCGGATCGGGACATCCCTAACAGTAACACAACAAGACAAACTGGACTAGTCTACACAGGTTCCCAACACAGTAACACAACAAGACAAACTTGACTAGTCTACACATGTTCCCAACACAGTAACACAACAAGACAAACTGGACTAGTCTACACATGTTCCCAACACAGTAACACAACAAGACAAACTGGACTAGTCTACACATGTTCCCAACACAGTAACACAACAAGACAAACTGGACTAGTCTACACATGTTCCCAACACAGTAACACAACAAGACCTGGACTAGTCTACACATGTTCCCAACACAGTAACACAACAAGACCTGGACTAGTCTACACAGGTTCCCAACACAGTAACACAACAAGACCTGGACTAGTCTACACAGGTTCTCAACACAGTAACACAACAAGACAAACTGGACTAGTCTACACATGTTCCCAACACAGTAACACAACAAGACCTGGACTAGTCTACACATGCTCCCAACACAGTAACACAACAAGCCCTGAACTAGTCTACAAAGGTTCCCAACACAGTAACACAACAAGACCTGGACTAGTCTACACAGGTTCCCAACACAGTAACACAACAAGACAAACTGGACTAGTCTACACATGTTCCCAACACAGTAACACAACAAGACCTGGACTAGTCTACACATGTTCCCAACACAGTAACACAACAAGACAAACTGGACTAGTCTACACATGTTCTCAACACAGTAACACAACAATACCTGGACTAGTCTACACATGTTCCCAACACAGTAACACAACAGACCTGGACTAGTCTACACAGGTTCCCAACACAGTAACACAACAAGACCTTGCCTAGTCTACACAGGTTCTCAACACAGTAACACAACAAGACCTGGACTAGTCTACACAGGTTCTCAACACAGTAACACAACAAGACCTGGACTAGTCTACACAGGTTCTCAACACAGTAACACAACAAGACCTGGACTAGTCTACACAGGTTCCCAACACAGTAACACAACAAGATCTGGACTAGTCTACACATGTTCCCAACACAGTAACACAACAAGACAAACTGGACTAGTCTACACATGTTCTCACACAGTAACACAACAAGACCTGGACTAGTCTACACAGGTTCCCAACACAGTAACACAACAAGACCTGAACTAGTCTACACAGGTTCCCAACACAGTAACACAACAAGACAAACTGGACTAGTCTACACAGGTTCCCAACACAGTAACACAACAAGACAAACTGGACTAGTCTACACATGTTCCCAACACAGTAACACAACAAGACCTGGACTAGTCTACACATGTTCCCAACGCAGTAACACAACAAGACCTGGACTAGTCTACACAGGTTCTCAACACAGTAACACAACAAGACCTGGACTAGTCTACACATGTTCCCAACACAGTAACACAACAAGACAAACTGGACTAGTCTACACATGTTCTCAACACAGTAACACAACAATACCTGGACTAGTCTACACATGTTCCCAACACAGTAACACAACAGACCCGGACTAGTCTACACAGGTTCCCAACACAGTACCACAACAAGACAAACTGGACTAATCTACACAGGTTCCCAACACAGTAACACAACAAGACCTTGCCTAGTCTACACAGGTTCTCAACACAGTAACACAACAAGACCTGGACTAGTCTACACAGGTTCTCAACACAGTAACACAACAAGACCTGGACTAGTCTACACAGGTTCTCAACACAGTAACACAACAAGACCTGGACTAGTCTACACAGGTTCCCAACACAGTAACACAACAAGATCTGGACTAGTCTACACATGTTCCCAACACAGTAACACAACAAGACAAACTGGACTAGTCTACACATGTTCTCAACACAGTAACACAACAAGACCTGGACTAGTCTACACATGTTCCCAACACAGTAACACAACAAGACCTGGACTAGTCTACACAGGTTCCCAACACAGTAATACAACAAGACCTGGACTAGTCTACACAGGTTCCCAACACAGTAACACAACAAGACCTGGACTAGTCTACACATGTTCCCAACACAGTAACACAACAAGACAAACTGGACTAGTCTACACAGGTTCCCAACACAGTAACACAACAAGACCTGGACTAGTCTACACATGTTCCCAACACAGTAACACAACAAGACCTGGACTAGTCTACACATGTTCCCAACACAGTAACACAACAAGACCTGGACTAGTCTACACATGTTCCCAACACAGTAACACAACAATACCTGGACTAGTCTACACAGGTTCCCAACAGAGTAACACAACAAGACCTGGACTAGTCTACACATGTTCTCAACACAGTAACACAACAAGACAAACTGGACTAGTCTACACAGGTTCTCAACACAGTAACACAACAAGAACTGGACTAGTCTACACATGTTCCCAACACAGTAAGACAACAAGACAAACTGGACTAGTCTACACATGTTCCCAACACAGTAACACAACAAGACCTGGACTAGTCTACACAGGTTCCCAACACAGTAACACAACAAGACCTGGACTAGTCTACACAGGTTCCCAACACAGTAACACAACAAGACCTGGACTAGTCTACACAGGTTCTCAACACAGTAACACAACAAGACCTGGACTAGTCTACACATGTTCCCAACACAGTAACACAACAAGACAAACTGGACTAGTCTACACATGTTCCCAACACAGTAACACAACAAGACAAACTGGACTAGTCTACACATGTTCCCAACACAGTAACACAACAAGACCTGGACTAGTCTACACAGGTTCCCAACACAGTAACACAACAAGACCTGGACTAGTCTACACAGGTTCCCAACACAGTAACACAACAAGACAAACTGGACTAGTCTACACAGGTTCTCAACACAGTAACACAACAAGACCTGGACTAGTCTACACATGTTCCCAACACAGTAACACAACAATACCTGGACTAGTCTACACAGGTTCCCAACACAGTAACACAACAAGACCTGGACTAGTCTACACATGTTCTCAACACAGTAACACAACAAGACAAACTGGACTAGTCTACACAGGTTCTCAACACAGTAACACAACAAGACAAACTGGACTAGTCTACACATGTTCCCAACACAGTAACACAACAAGACAAACTGGACTAGTCTACACATGTTCCCAACACAGTAACACAACAAGACCTGGACTAGTCTACACAGGTTCTCAACACAGTAACACAACAAGAACTGGACTAGTCTACACTTATTCCCAACACAGTAACACAACAAGACAAACTGGACTAGTCTACACATGTTCTCAACACAGTAACACAACAAGACAAACTGGACTAGTCTACACAGGTTCCCAACACAGTAACAGAACAAGACCTGGACTAGTCTACACATGTTCCCAACACAGTAAGACAACAAGACAAACTGGACTAGTCTACACATGTTCCCAACACAGTAACACAACAAGACCTGGACTAGTCTACACAGGTTCCCAACACAGTAACACAACAAGACCTGGACTAGTTACACAGGTTCTCAACACAGTAACACAACAAGACCTGGATTAGTCTACACGTGTTCCCAACACAGTAACACAACAAGACAAACTGGACTAGTCTACACATGTTCCCAACACAGTAACACAACAAGACAAACTGGACTAGTCTACACATGTTCCCAACACAGTAACACAACAAGACCTGGACTAGTCTACACAGGTTCCCAACACAGTAACACAACAAGACCTGGACTAGTCTACACAGGTTCCCAACACAGTAACACAACAAGACAAACTGGACTAGTCTACACATGTTCCCAACACAGTAACACAACAAGACAAACTGGACTAGTCTACACATGTTCCCAACACAGTAACACAACAAGACAAACTGGACTTGTCTACACAGGTTCCTGATAAGTGCTGGCATAAGCCTAGGTCAGATTGATAACCCCATAACTCATTGGTCCGCATCTCAACTTCAAGCAGCGTCCTGCGACGTCTGTGATGTCCAGGACTCAATGCGTCTACAAACTGCAGGGGTTAAACCCAGCCGACCCAAGCCCACACACGCACCCCTCCGTCCTCTCCAGTCACGCGGTTGATTGATTGGAGTTGCGGAGTATTTTTATTCTATTTTGCACTGAGAAGGACTTTTCCTATTCATAGGATATCCATTTCACTTATTCGGTTACACGTATTACCACTGTATGGCTTTACTTGATAATCACAGTTATACAGAACCCACCTTTAGTCCATATACATATACATATTTCTCCTTTTACTCCGTCTGGGGAAAGCCACACTTCTAAGGTTTTTTACATCATAGATCAGGCACATTACGGGTAAAGTTATAATGCAAAAAAACATCTCCATGCTTACCAGTCGTCTTTCAGTTTTGGGAAGAATTGAAGCAAGTGTTGTTCCAAAAGAAGATTGTTTTATTTTTTAACAGTATAAGATTACATTAAAGGCTCAGTTTCATTTTTATAAGTACACAGGTTTCAGCTTACAATGTATCAGGATTCAGTCATCTCCACAAAATCTCTCAAAAAAGTGTGTCTCTTGAATGGGCAACAGTCATTTTTATATTGATCCTGTATCATATTCCGATTGGTCTAAAAACAGTGATGTCACAGGGATGTCATTTAGCTTAGCAAACCAAAATACAATACGTAGTCAGTATGGACTCTCCTCCTCCTTTTACTAGCGTTACCTTTAGTTACCTAGTGTTTTTTAAGTAAGAGAAAGTCCCTCCATTTTTCAGAACAAACAAAGGGTTTGCCTGTGGTAACCATGTGGTACCAGGCAGTACCGGGCGAGGCCATCCATAAGATTTCTTATCAAGACTCCTTAGAGGTTATAGCAGAGAATCTTCAGAGATGCCCTCCTCCAGAAAAACAGTTTACACATCATTTAGTATTATTCTCTACTGACAGTTAATTATAAGCATGACATTATGAAAACTTTACTGTAAACATTTAACATTTAATTGTTATATAGTTTTTAAGATTCTCTCTATCGTTTCAAGACTCCCCTTTACTCTAAAATTTCACAACCTCAGCCTTTACCTCCCCGGGGGCCCCATCACCTCAGAACATAAATGCATGTCTGTTCTGCTTCCTCCCTGTAAGGGTTAACATTACAGTTTACTCTCCTCTCCTGCTGCATCTCAGGGCCACATTCCTTAGAGTTAACTCCCCACTGCAGGCCTGTTCTCACAGACACCTCCTATGCAGACCAGGCAATTCTTTTTTAAGCAGAACAATCATTTCACTATCTTCCAACCAGAGTTCAGTTTTAAAGTCTATAAAGAATATACTGGTTATAAAGGAACGAACAGGATGTCAATTTCCAAAAGGGTCACTGTTGTTCTGTGGCACTTCACACCCTCTCTGTCATCCTGGTAGGTCATTGTCCATCGTCAATTCCTTCTTCTCTACGCAGAAGCATATAATTGAATAATGAAGCATATAATTACATGTGAAAAATAGGTCTATAAAGAATATACTGGTTATAAAGGAACGAACAGGATGTCAATTTCCAAAAGGGTCACTGTTGTTCTGTGGCACTTCACACCCTCTCTGTCATCCTGGTAGGTCATTTTCCATTGTCTTAATAGCGTATGTACTGGAGGGACGAGATGGCGATTGCGGGGTCACGTGGCCGTGACTCTCCACACCCCCTCTGCCATCTTGGTACCTTGGTACCCTGGTAGCCGGCGGGAAGACTTGCATCTGTTGTTCCCTGGCTGGACGGCCCGACAGGATAGGGGCCACGTCGTGGCTTGGTATCCGGCGGGAAGACTTGCATCTGTTGTTCCCGGCCGATGCACCCAGGTTGTTGTCGTCTTGGTCATCTTGGTCATCTTGGTCATCTTGGGGTCACCCCCTCTGACCTCTTGGATCTCTTCCATAGTTTGAGGTAGGTTGAATTGTTACTTTGAATTGTAGCAGCAGTCCTTTATTGAAGGGTGGTTGGCCTGGTCGTGTGACCCTGTCCGTAGGCCTCGCAGGACATCACAGATGCAGTCCACATAGGACTCATTTCTTTTCTCTCTTTCAGGTCCATTCAGGGCTCTCGTCGCCCTGTAACCTGGGTCCAGGCCGATGTCTCTCTGTCCGGTCTAGGAGGTCTAGGAGGTCTGGGAGGTCTGGGAGGTCTAGGAGGTCTGGGAGGTCTGGGAGGTCTAGATGAGGACCTTGAGGATGCTCTGGAGCTTGACCTATCCCGGTCTTCCTCCATTTCCGAGTTCTGACCTGAGTCAGTATATTCCTTCTTGCCATTCGCTGCGTCGTCCGCTGACTCCGGGGGACCTCTCCCCCCCCCGTCTAAGAATGCTCCTGGCCCGAAATAGGGCAGGTTCTGATCCTTCCGGTCCGAACTGTACTGTCGGTCTCCTTGGTGTATCCTAAGGAGGGAGGTCGGTTCATTCCAGGATCGCAACATATTCACTTTGATCATCTGATCCGTCATATTGCGTACAGCTCTCTCTGCCACCCCGTTCGTATCGGGCTGGTAGGGTACAGAGTATTGGGCCATTACACCCGCTTCCTCCAGTAGTTTCAGTCCTGCTCTCAGATACTGCTATTCGTCTCGATGGCACTGGTTCAGGTTTTGTCCCCCTTACCAGCGCACATTGTTCACAGACCTTTCGGACTGTTGTTTCCGTCCACTTCCTTCTTGCACAGGGGGTCTACCCTGTGTTGTGCTTGTCTCGGTCCAGACTGGGTAGTTAGTTACTGTTATGTCTGGTATTAGCTCCGGCTAGTTAGCCAGCTTGTAGATTCAGGCTATGTAGCCTCTTATAGACTCGGCTCCTGCTGATAACACCAGCCTGTATTATTGCGCTGGTTCCACTTCCGTCACAGTAGCATCAAGTCTTTTGGGGATAACAGGGGTTCCGAATTAGGTGGTCCTACCACTCCTGATATCCCATGCTTCTCTCCTGTACCCATGAGGGCTCTGGTCCCATTACCTAATTCCACTTCTATGGATCCGGTAATGGGTGTATTTACATGCAGGGAAATTTCCGCCCGGGGTCTACTAGGTATTGGTCGTTTCCCACTTGACACGTTAATTTCCCGTCAGTCTCCTGCGTTTTGAGTGCAATAGCATTCAGTAGGGGCCTCTCCTGGGGATCTATATTGAGGGTTAATAGACTCTCTGTCACTCTGTCTTCTTCCCACGTTCGAGTGTCATGTGTCACATCCCCAGGAGGCAAGGAATCTATTCTCTCTCCTTCCGGGATTTGAATTCCTCCCTTGTTGCCCTCCTTTCTGCTTGCTGTTCTGGGGTTAATGCGGCCCACTCGTCT
Source organism: Notolepis coatsorum (assembly GCF_963971535.1). NCBI lineage: Eukaryota > Metazoa > Chordata > Actinopteri > Aulopiformes > Paralepididae > Notolepis > Notolepis coatsorum. The sequence continues at coordinate 19,900,868 of NC_140166.1, read as the reverse complement.
GGAGGTAGGTATAGGTAATTCTTCTTCCCTTTTCCGTCCTTGGTTATCCTCGGGGGGAACTCCTGGGAGCCCCCCCTTTTGTCGTTTTTTGAGTAGGTAGGTTTAACGTTAGCCGCTGGCTGTTGCTGGGCTCTGGGAGGCCGAATTTGAGCCTTCTCCTCTCGTGGGTTCTCCCCTTTCTTTTCACTTTTATTGTATTTGTGTTGAGAAAGCATTTTGACTTGGTCATACAGCATGCATTCCGTCCGTAACTGGTCTCGGGACCATGCTGCGCATTTGGCTGCAAGACGGTCACCCCCTGGTACTCCTATGAATAGTTTTTCAAGTAGTAAGCCTGATCCTTGCACAGGTCCTCCACGTATGACTGATTCTGCTGCAACAGTGAGAGACACACTCCCGTCTCGCACCTGTGGGATTAGTTTCTCCACCATATTTTCCCCTGGATCTTGACTGGGGGTTCTCACTTCTATTTCCATCATTTGGGCCATAGACGCCCCTTCGGGGATCTCCAGTCCTTTGAGGTGTCTCAAAATGCGAGCGGCATCCGGGTCATCGTAGAGAGGTGACCCATGGAAAATCTGAGCAATCCTATGGATATAAGCAGCCTGGGTCTCCCCTTGAATCATTTCTGGGGCCAGTTTTTTGAGCACTTGGGTTTTGCTCAATAATTCTTGTGCTTTGTTGCTTTCTCCATATTGGGTGCTGTCATACAGACTCCTGCCGGTATGTAAACTCTTTCCTCTTGGTTGGTATATGTCTCCGGGAGATTGGGCCAGTATGGAGTGAGGGCTTACTTCCGGGCGGTGTTCCTCTGTGCTGTGTCTCAGGGCTCGGATTGGGCTTATGGACGGGGCTTTGTTCAACCAGTGTCTTTCTCTCCTGGCTATTTCGGCCATGGCCCTGTCCCGTTTGTACACCTGTTCACGTAGTACGTCATAGCCAGCATGTAAATATGCATGCTTGTATGGTTCCGTTATTCCCGGGTGAGACAACACTTTCTCTGCCTCAGGTGACCGTGCTAAGGCCCGAGCCTTCCTCCATGTCACGGGATATGCTGGCATAATATCCCCTGTTTCTTCTCCTGCCAATTCTCCTTCACTTTCGTCGGAGACGTCCTCCAATCCTGAGCTCCAGGTCAAGCCTGAGGGTGACTGGAAGGCGGTGCCCTTCAGGGGGGGCCCTGGGCCTATAGGTCTCAGTTTGACCGGTTTGGCTCTCTTGTTCCGAGGCCTAGGAGGTTCGCCCCTTAGGTACCGAACTCTCTCCCTAGATCTTGACCGAGATGAGGACATTGAGGAGGCTCTGGAGCTTGACCGATCCCGGTCTTCCTCTATTTCTGAGTCCTGATCTGGATCAGTATACTCCGGTCCGCTATCTGTTGGGTCGTCCCCTGACTCCGGGGGACAGCCTAGTCGTCTAAGAATACTCCTGGCCTGGGACCTGGCAGGTCCGCCCCTTTCTGGTTCGAACTGTACTGTCGGTTTCCGGGGAGTGGATGATCTCCCTCTCTCTGTTGTTCGGGAGGAGTTCTGGGAATTGGACTTTTCCTTCCTGGGTACAATTCCCGACCCCTTAGGGTTTGGAGGGGGATCGAGAGGTACCGATGCCGGCTCACTGTCCTCATCCTCCTCACCTTCCCCTGCTTCAGTTAAGGCCCGGGTTATTCCCTCATGGTCCTTGGGTTCTACCATGAGACAGATTTCCGTGTGCTCTGCACTTCTTATGGTTGAGATTGCGCTGACTACTGCCTCCCCCAACCATATGCCTCTTTGGCCATATCCTCGAGACCTGCCCCACATCAGGTTTATGGCTAGTCGGTAGGGCATGTCCTTGGTACCATGGCCAGCATAGATTTCTCTTTTTTGCAGTAGATCCTTCATCCGGGACACCAGATTGTCCCAGTTCTTTTGTGAGGACTGTACTTTATTGTACCGGTTTTGGCTTAGGGTCACATGGACAACTTTCTCTGCGTGAAACACATTATAATCACACTCAGTGATTATTGCCTTGCCCGGTTTCAGGGGTTCTTTGGTCCTTATTTCCATTACCTGTTTCCTCAGGTTCCGGTAATAAGCGCCTCCTGCCGTTACCATGCTTGTTTCCCATCTACCATAGCTCGTCAAAGATGGTCCAGTGAAGGTGAGAATTGACCATGGTGCGTCAGAGTTGTCGGTCCAGACTGGGTAGTTAGTGACTGTTATGTCTGGTGTTTCTATGTGAGAGTTTGTAGATGTTCCTCTCGCCCCTGAGTGTTCACCACGGCGAGAGGTATAGGTTGCTCTCGCTTGTCTCACTTCCTCGTGAACACGTGGTCCTGGGCTTAAGCACCGCAGGGAGTAATCTCGCCCTGGGGTTGATGTAGCCATTGGTGTAGCTGATCCCCCCAGCGTCTGTAGTTGTCCCCCGATAGTAAATTCCCTCATTTCACATCCAGAGGGGTCACTAATTGAGCGGGGTTCCCTCTGGCCGATGTACTTGTGAGGGGGAACAGGCCGTGCTCGGCCTGTGTCTGCTCCTGAGTCCTGACTACGTTCCTGTGTCATCCCCTCCTGGGTGTGTCTCGCACCGGTAAACTGGAGCGCAGGGCTTTCAGGGTTAGTGAAACCCCCTGAGCCTTCTCTCTCCGTGCTGGGAGGCCGAGTGTCTGGTGTTTCCTCATACATCCTCCCGGGTCCAGACGGGGGCCACGTAATTTGGGCCCTCTGTTCTGAGTGACTCGCTTCCCGCGGTGTTTCCTGAGGACCAGACCATGTCTGGTTTCTGTATGCCAGTTCGTTCATGACCTGTGTGAGGTCTCCGACCATAGTGGGCTCAATTTCTTCGAACAGATTTCCCCAGCCATTACGGTAATGTGATGGCCATGCCTCCATTTGAGCTCTGCGCACTGTGTTTGCTTGGTATTTGTCCGGGACTAGCAAGACCACTGCCATTGATGCAGCTGGTATTTCTTGGTAGGCTTCCAAGAAGCACCATATGCTCGTGTTGACATCATAGTGCCAAATCCCTGTTCCAAACAGTGTCATGACTAGGCTTGTTATGCCTACTCTCTGGGCTTGTCTGAAAATACTCCTGTAATATGCCAGGAGTACTCGGGTTTGGCCTTCAAGGTCTGTTCCGGGCAGTATGTCTTGCATGGCAATTGTCAGTATCCCCTCGTAACCCTTATTTTTAAGTAGGTAGGGGACTCCTACCAGCACTGTGCCATCCTTAAGGAGGTTATGAGGTTGTCTGGCCACTTCTCTTGCACACCAGTCGGCGTAGCCGGGTCCTGCCATGTCTTGTATGGTTTTTGCCATTCCCCCTCCATTACGTAGGCCTCGGTTGGCCGGGTTAACCACAAATGTGTGGTTTCCTTTTGGTACAAAGTTTTGTAACCATATGGAGCAGACCCATAGGTGCTGTATATGCTTAGGGTTTCCTGGTTGAGATCTGGGTTTAATAGTACATGAGATTTCATTCAACCTTGACATGCCAGGGGGCATGGTCTGCTCCTCTGGCGTAGAGTTTGATGTAGGGATTTGGGGCAGGGGGCTCCACTGTCCCTGAAGTCCCAGGCCTTCGGGCCAGTATGCAGGGGCCGTAGCTGTCGGGACCGTTCGTGTTCCAATTACGGCCTGCTGTACAGCTGGCAGCTCTGGGTATAGGGATTCGCTTGGTTCTGTGAATTCCTCACTTCCCGCAAACGTATCAGGGGACTCTGGGTGTTCCTCCCGTTCTCCTAGGTAGTCCAGACCCAGGTCGGGTATAAAAACTCCCAATCCCTCATCCGAGGGTAATTCCTCCTCTATGATGTGGGAATGATTGTGAGACATCGTGTTCTTACTGGCTCGTTAGCCGATGGTGAGCTAGTTAGCTTCCGTCTGGCTAGGGCCAGCTCATGGGTGTTAGCACTGGCTTGTTAGCCGATGGTGGCTAGTTAGCCTGCAGTCCTGTGAACGGCCGTTTTGGCTGCGTGTCACGTAGCTTTGGGCTAGGTAGCCATCCAGTTAGCATTCCTGTGAACGGCCGTTTTGGCAGCGTGTCACGTAGCTTTGGGCTAGGTAGCCATCCGGTTAGCATTCAGTTAGCTTGTGGCTAGTTAGCCTGCATTCCTGTGAACGGCCGTTTTGGCTGCGTGTCACGTAGCTTTGGGCTAGGTAGCCATCCAGTTAGCACCTAGCTCGTTCCTGGCTTGTCAGCCTGCATTCCTGTGAATGGCCGTTTTGGCAGCGTGTCACGTAGCTTTGGGCTAGGTAGCCATCCAGTTAGCACCTAGCTCGTTCCTGGCTTGTCAGCCTGCATTCCTGTGAACGGCCGTTTTGGCAGCGTGTCACGTAGCTTTGGGCTAGGTAGCCATCCAGTTAGCACCTAGCTCGTTCCTGGCTTGTCAGCCTGCATTCCTGTGAACGGCCGTTTTGGCTGCGTGTCACGTAGCTTTGGGCTAGGTAGCCATCCAGTTAGCACCTAGCTCGTTCCTGGCTTGTCAGCCTGCATTCCTGTGAACGGCCGTTTTGGCTGCGTGTCACGTAGCTTTGGGCTAGGTAGCCAATAGTGAGCTAGTTAGCTCTCGTCTGGCTAGGGCCAGTTCACTTCCTGTGGGCAGAGCACGAAATAGCTTTTTGCATTGTAACTCCCCCCAGAGCCCTCCAGTGAAGTGTGATTTTTTTTTCCCTGAGTGAACTTTCACTGCAATCACAAAAATATACTTTAAGTGTGATTCTTTCTTTGAGTAGAACCTTCTACATTTTTGACTGTAAGTAAACATTACGTAACTTTTTAGTCGTGAGTGAACTTTCACTGCAATCACAAAAATATACTTTAAGTGTGATTCTTTCTTTGAGTAGAACCTTCTACGTTTTTGACTGTAAGTTAACATTACGTAACTTTTTAGTCGTGAGTGAACTTTCACTGCAATCACAAAAATATACTCTAAGTGTGATTCTTTCTTTGAGTAGAACCTTCTACGTTTTTGACTGTAAGTTAACATTACGTAACTTTTTAGTCATGAGTAAACCTTTTTACTGCAATCACAAAAATATACTTTAAGTGTGATTCTTTCTTTGAGTAGAACCTTCTACGTTTTTGACTGTAAGTTAACATTACGTAACTTTTTAGTCGTGAGTGAACTTTCACTGCAATCACAAAAATATACTTTAAGTGTGATTCTTTCTTTGAGTAGAACCTTCTACGTTTTTGACTGTAAGTTAACATTACGTAACTTTTTAGTCATGAGTAAACCTTTTTACTGCAATCACAAAAATATACTTTAAGTGTGATTCTTTCTTTGAGTAGAACCTTCTACGCTTTTGACTGTAAGTTAACATTACGTAACTTTTTAGTCATGAGTAAACCTTTTTACTGCAATCACAAAAATATACTTTAAGTGTGATTCTTTCTTTGAGTAGAACCTTCTACTTTAGGTTTTGCCAAATCTGTAATTTAATTTTACTCCAGAGGCTTTTGACAGTAGTCCTGTTTTCTTCGGCCGTTTAGCACCTATTTAGTTAGTATAAATGCCCATCGTAGGGACGCCATGATAAGTGCTGGCATAAGCCTAGGTCAGATTGATAACCCCATAACTCATTGGTCCGCATCTCAACTTCAAGCAGCGTCCTGCGACGTCTGTGATGTCCAGGACTCAATGCGTCTACAAACTGCAGGGGTTAAACCCAGCCGACCCAAGCCCACACACGCACCCCTCCATCCTCTCCAGTCATGCGGTTGATTGATTGGAGTTGCGGAGTATTTTTATTCTATTTTGCACTGAGAAGGACTTTTCCTATTCATAGGATATCCATTTCACTTATTCGGTTACACGTATTACCACTGTATGGCTTTACTTGATAATCACAGTTATACAGAACCCACCTTTAGTCCATATACATATACATATTTCTCCTTTTACTCCGTCTGGGGAAAGCCACACTTCTAAGGTTTTTTACATCATAAATCAGGCACATTACGGGTAAAGTTATAATGCAAAAAAACATCTCCATGCTTACCAGTCGTCTTTCAGTTTTGGGAAGAATTGAAGCAAGTGTTGTTCCAAAAGAAGATTGTTTTATTTTTTAACAGTATAAGATTACATTAAAGGCTCAGTTTCATTTTTATAAGTACACAGGTTTCAGCTTACAATGTATCAGGATTCAGTCATCTCCACAAAATCTCTCAAAAAAGTGTGTCTCTTGAATGGGCAACAGTCATTTTTATATTGATCCTGTATCATATTCCGATTGGTCTAAAAACAGTGATGTCACAGGGATGTCATTTAGCTTAGCAAACCAAAATACAATACGTAGTCAGTATGGACTCTCCTCCTCCTTTTACTAGCGTTACCTTTAGTTACCTAGTGTTTTTTAAGTAAGAGAAAGTCCCTCCATTTTTCAGAACAAACAAAGGGTTTGCCTGTGGTAACCATGTGGTACCAGGCAGTACCGGGCGAGGCCATCCATAAGATTTCTTATCAAGACTCCTTAGAGGTTATAGCAGAGAATCTTCAGAGATGCCCTCCTCCAGAAAAACAGTTTACACATCATTTAGTATTATTCTCTACTGACAGTTAATTATAAGCATGACATTATGAAAACTTTACTGTAAACATTTAACATTTAATTGTTATATAGTTTTTAAGATTCTCTCTATCGTTTCAAGACTCCCCTTTACTCTAAAATTTCACAACCTCAGCCTTTACCTCCCCGGGGGCCCCATCACCTCAGAACATAAATGCATGTCTGTTCTGCTTCCTCCCTGTAAGGGTTAACATTACAGTTTACTCTCCTCTCCTGCTGCATCTCAGGGCCACATTCCTTAGGGTTAACTCCCCACTGCAGGCCTGTTCTCACAGACACCTCCTATGCAGACCAGGCAATTCTTTTTTAAGCAGAACAATCATTTCACTATCTTCCAACCAGAGTTCAGTTTTAAAGTCTATAAAGAATATACTGGTTATAAAGGAACGAACAGGATGTCAATTTCCAAAAGGGTCACTGTTGTTCTGTGGCCACAGTTCCCAACACAGTAACACAACAATACCTGGACTAATCTACACATGTTCCCAACACAGTAACACAACAAGACCTGGACTAGTCTACACAGGTTCTCAATACAGTAACACAACTAGACAAACTGGACTAGTCTACACAGGTTCCCAACACAGTAACACAACAAGACCTGGACTAGTCTACACAGGTTCCCAACACAGTAACACAACAAGACCTGGACTAGTCTACACAGGTTCCCAACACAGTAACACAACAAGACCTGGACTAGTCTACACGGGTTCTCAACACAGTAACACAACAAGACCTGGACTAGTCTACACAGGTTCCCAACACAGTAACACAACAGACCTGGACTAGTCTACACATGTTCCCAACACAGTAACACAACAAGACATGGACTAGTCTACACAGGTTCCCAACACAGTAACACAACAAGACATGTTCCCAACACAGTAACACAACAAGACATGTTCCCAACACAGTAACACAACAAGACATGGACTAGTCTACACATGTTCCCAACACAGTAACACAACAAGACAAACTGGACTAGTCTACACATGTTCCCAACACAGTAACACAACAAGACAAACTGGACTAGTCTACACATGTTCCCAACACAGTAACACAACAAAACAAACTGGACTAGTTTCCACAGGTTCCCAACACAGTAACACAACAAGACCTGGACTAGTCTACACATGTTCCCAACACAGTAACACAACAAGACCTGGACTAGTCTACACATGTTCCCAACACAGTAACACAACAAGACAAACTGGACTAGTCTACACATGTTCCCAACACAGTAACACAACAAGACAAACTGGACTAGTCTACACATGTTCCCAACACAGTAACACAACGACCTGGACTAGTCTACACATGTTCCCAACACAGTAACACAACAAGACCTGGACTAGTCTACACATGTTCCCAACACAGTAACACAACAAGACAAACTGGACTAGTCTACACATGTTCCCAACACAGTAACACAACAAGACCTGGACTAGTCTACACATGTTCCCAACACAGTAACAGAACAAGACCTGGACTAGTCTACACATGTTCCCAACACAGTAACACAACAAGACCTGGACTAGTGTTGTGGCTGATGGTTGTTAACACAGCAGGAGACGATAGTTCCAATTTCAACAGGCAATTTGTTTAATGAAAGAAAGTTTAACAGCAGAGCTATGGATCGAGCAGATGGACCACAGCTTGAACAAAAACACTCTGACTTCTCAACCCCTGTGCTTCGTCAGATAAATCCCTTCTCAGCCCTGCCCCCCCATGACAGATATGATGACGTGACATATTATATCAGATATGACATGACGTACATTAAAATGACACATAGATTTAACATCGAAGAGAGATGCGATTGAGTGAGATGTGTGTGTGTATATGTGTGTGTGTGAAAGAGAGAGTCAAGATTACAATGAGTGTGTGTATGATTGAGTGAGATGTGTGTGTGTATATGTGTGTGTATGAAAGAGAGAGTCAAGATTACAATGAGTGTGTGTATGATTGAGTGAGATGTGTGTGTGTATATGTGTGTGTATGAAAGAGAGAACAAGATGTTACAAGATTAAAAGGACAAGATATGATGTACAAGATTAAAAGCACACGATATGATGTACAAGATTAAAAGCACACGACGTGATGTACTGAAATGTCTATCTGTCTATCTCAAAGTTGTTTTAAGAACATCAGCCGGACCGTCGGACCGTCTTTCAGTAGTGCTAGTTGACCTATATTAAACTAGTTCACTTCATATACACATTTTCCCCAACATTCCCCCATTTGGGGCTATCCCTAGTCCCACCCAAATCATATAACCAAGAAAATGTGAACGTCTAACTAAACGAGACACCATATTTATATAATAAAAGTTTAAATGCCTAATCTAAACAAGAAACCTAATACATTTTAAATGTCTAAATAAACAAGAACGCTTACTTCATTCACTGGACCCCTAACGGACCAACAAAGGCTGACTACCGTTCTCACAATAAACACAAAACCGCTCAAAACAAGAGTAATAATAAAACATAAAAAAAAAAAAAAAAACCCCAATTTATAATCCTAACCTGACAGACAAATCCCCCCAACCTCCACCGCTTACCAAATGAGCCACAGTTCCGGCCGGAAACCGCGACTCTCATCAGGGAAAGGAGAAGTTGACCGTCAGAACTAAACATAGAACATCCCTCCCCCAAAAAAAATGACATTGTCTCTTCCATAACATTGAGTCCTAGTGTCCATCGCTCAGCCCCCCTTCCATGCCCACGCCATAGTCTCTTCACCGTATTGCCAAAAGTCACATTTTGCCAATACAGCAACCACCACGCCACACCTCCAGTCCCCGTAGAAGCATGTCCCCATGCCTGGACGGGAGGCGCTGGTCCCGACCTCACCACGTGTCCCCCCATCTTCGACGGGAGGTGCCCATCTTGCCCACTGCGTCAGCCCCCCCTTTGTCCCTTCAGTCCCCAGAACCGATCCCCAGAACACTTCTTCTCAATGCTTCCTCAGGCTCAGAACCGACACTCCGTACCATTCCATACCGATGCCCCTTCCCATTCCGGTTTGACCAGGACCATGAGTAAAATAAACAAAAATAATAAAAAATAAACCATCACTCAGACCATCCCCCGTCACTCTTAAAGGAAAGAACCAATACAAAATGTCTTCAAAAAAACCTTTACATGTTTTTTTTTTTTTTTTTTTTTTGAAGTAAAAGGAATAAAACAAACAAAACTGAACCAAACAGAAAGAAAATGTCCCTTCCTCACCATACGCCTAGTTAAAGGAATAAAACAAACAAAACTGAACCAAACAGAAAGAAAATGTCCCTTCCTCACCATACGCCTAGTTAAAGGAATAAAACAAACAAAACTGAACAAAACAAAAAGAAAATGTCCCTTCCTCACCATACCCCTAATCCTCTATCCCCTCGTCTCCCTCTAAGGCAGCATAAAGCTGAGGGCATGGCCCGATTTGTGGCTCAATCTCTTTCTGCCCCACCATCAGCATTCGGCTCGTTACGTGTGAAGTTACCAGCCTACCCAAGAGAGGCATACCACAACAGAAAAGGAGAACCAATATCAACCCTGCCACCCCAATGGATATCCCCGTCTGCATCACTATGCTTCCCCACTGTCCCAATCTTTCCAACACCCCACTCCCCCACCATTCTTCATTCCGGCCAGAATTCCCCCTCAACTCCTCCCTCAAATCCTTCAGCTTAGCCATGGCCTCGGAGAACTTTCCCCCTGGCCCCACATTCGTCGGAATGAATGTGCAGCAGTACTGTCCAAACATGGAACAGACTCCACCCTTCTCCGCCATTAACCAGTTCAGAGCCTGTCTATTCTGCCACGCCACCGTACTGGTCGCGTGCATCTGGTCCCCCATTGCATCCAACGCCTCCTCGGTGTAGTTGAGATACCGCTGCTGATTGTAAAACAAATAGTTGATCCACCCGGTGTTCTTATTGACCGATATCCATGGCAGAATAGACTCAAACCCTGCCGCAATCTCATTCTTAGCCATGAACTCGGCTGGAATGCCCCTTGGCTGTCCTATGCTGTCCAGATACACCCTTGGGTCTGCCTTGTAGCTACGCTTCGTTCGAGAGATAGGAGACTCAGAAGGTCCTTCCGTCACTGATAATGGTAGGACCACCATTGGCATGATCGCCTGAACCCGGGCACATCTACCTGACCAATCTAAAGGAAGTGTATTCCTCAACCTCCTACCGCCGCAGAGCCAGTATTGGTCCGCCAGTGCTATATCCTGGACATGAAAAGGGCAAGCTACAGGCCGTGGGTTGGTATCCACTCCCTTTAACACGACCCTGTGTCCACACTTTCCTTCTTTCGTGCAGTTAGTCGTGATGCTCCAAATAGTAGTGCACCGCCCCTCTGCCACCTCCCCTACGTCCCGGGTCCCCTCCTTTTGCAAGCACTCGAAATCCTTGGTCAGCCATAGTTTGACACCTCTGGGTATTGGCAACCCCGTCGCTACCCCCTGCACACGTACATCCAATTTCCTGCAACGTTCCCGCATAGTGACATCCTTGAAATCCGTGACGTTTCCTGCCGCCTTAAAACGACTAGAGCCGAGAAACCCCAAACACTCTGCCTCGCACCAAGGGCGACTATTATGGGGCCCCTCCCATGCCTCTGCGTCCCTGTCACACTGAGCCCAACTGAACTTCGTGCCCTTCACCAGCAGCCTATCCGGACGTGCCTTGGAGCAGACATAACAATCCTCTATCTGATTCTGCGCGCTCGTGTACTGGACCCACTTAAACCACTCATTCCCTAAAGCCGCCCTATACATCGGGTCAGCCTCCGGGTCTTCCTCGTCATAGTCATAGTCGCCCCCATCTTGTTCCCCGGGAGGAAGCAAACCCCTCAACCTGGCCCAGAGTGAGCCCACTGAGTCCCTCAACGTTCCGGCTGTCCTCTGGAACATATCCTGTCCCCCCACCTCTTCCGACTCAGTGTCCTTGACCTCCCTTTTTCCCCTCACCCCTGTCCCCTGTGCTTGGTTCGGGACAGGCTCAACCCTCCTATCTACCCCCACCGCAGTTGCGCAAATGGAGACGTCAGCTCTCCCGTCCACGTCTACTACCTCCGTCAATGTAGCGTTGGCATATGCACGCACTATATGCCTCTCAGGACGGTCTATGCGCACCGTGCATTCAGCGGCCCAACATGAAACGGATCTTAAGTAGTATTTAGAGGCAGATGGTAGCGAGCAGAACTTCGTTGCCTCTTTTAGCGTCACCGTCCACCGTCCCACCCCTAAACTCAATCTCATTCTGTTACGCTCTGCACTCCAATGGATGATGATTACACACATATTGTGATACTGCTGAGGGCGTATTGCTGACACCAACATTGACACCGCACATTTCACAACCCGATCCTCGTTAGTATAGTGGTAAGTATCCCCGCCTGTAACGGGGGAATGGTCAAAATCAAAAACATGCCCTTGCGGTCCTCCGGGAAACACCCCTTTTGGTTGTAGTCTTATCTTCTCCCCCCCTTCCTCGATGGGGGCAGAGGGGGCGCCTGATTCTGAGCCTGGTCATGAAAGCCTGCCGGTACTTGAGCCTGAGCGGGACCCCGTGGGACTCCTACCCACTCAAACCCGTCATCCTCAAGGACGGGTCGACCGTGACGGTTCTCAATGACGTCGTTGCCCCCGGCCGACCGTCCGCACACTGCTGCCAACATCTGCGGGAGCATCAGCAGGCACTGCACCTTCCAGTTGCCGTCTCGGGCCCTCCATGTCGGGTTCTGCATAACTGCGATCGATTGTATCCCCCAAGAGATCGCCGCTGGCCTTTATGCAGTGATTGAAGTGGAACCAGGTCGCTGATCCTTTGACTTGGACTGCCGTTCCAGTTGATCGGATCACCTCGTACGGGCCCTCTCTCCAGGGTGATGACCACTTTCTCTTGTGGACCTTTACGAAGACCAGGTCCCCAGGGATCAGCCTCGGTTTGGCGGCTTCCTTCTCCGCCTCCTTCACCCCCCTTTTCTCCTTTCTCTGCTCCTCCACCTCGCACTCATGCGGTTGACCCTCGCTCGGGAGTGGTACCAGATCCGCCGGGTTACTGCCGTGGCATGTTTTTATCGTAACATCCGAGTACTGCAGGAGCCTCATGTAAGCCTGTTGCCGTTGGCTGGTCAGAACAAATTTGCCTCTTTCAATCAAGTTTGCCAATTTGTGATGTGTCCAAATGCAAATGTCATATCCCATTGTCACGGCCGTTGCTTTCTCATACATCAAATGTGCTGCGGCCAGGGCCTGATAACAAGGTGGCAGACCCTGCTCTACCGGCGAAAGAGCTCTAGAGTAATATGCTATCGGTTGTTTTTTCCCACTCCCCCCCTGTGTTTGAGTCAGGACAGCTGTCGCATGCTGCGCTCTATGTGAGACGAATAGGTGGAAACACTTCTCATAATCCGGCAGCGCCAGGGCAGGGGCCTGTAACAACAGACGCTTAATGTTTATGAACGCGTCCTCCCCCTCCTCGGTCCATGTCAAGGGAGCGCGAAGCTTGTCTGTACCCGCCTCTTTTATCATCATCCTCAACGGCGCTGTCGCTATCGTATAGTCCTCCACCCACTCAGAGCTGTACCCAGTCATCCCTAAAAACGTCATCATCTGTCGGACCGTCAATGGCCTAGGTGCCTTGGATACAGCTTCGAGCTGCGTGGGTGAGATGTTTTTTATGCCCTTTTGAATGACGCGAGACAAGTACTCAACTTTTGGCTGGCAGTACTGCAGTTTTGAACGGGATGCCTTGTGGCCTCCCACGGCCAATCCACTCAAAACTTTGATGGAGTCCTCATGGCACTGCTGACGTGTATCCGAGCAGATTAGAATGTCATCTGCATACAGTAAGACCGTGCTGAGTAGTGTGTCGCACACTCCTTGCAAGTCTTCCTTGAGCGCCTTCGAGAAGTAATGTGGCGAGTGCGCGAACCCTTGTGGCAACCGGGTGTAAGAGTATTGTTTCCCCCTGTGGGTAAAAGCAAACAGATACTGAGACTCTTTTTCCAATGGAACACTGAAGAATGCCTGCGTGAGATCAATGACCGTATAGTACTGCGAGCTACTCTGGATGTTTGTCAGGAGGGTGTGTGGATTAGCGACTTCCGCCTCTGGTCCAGACACCACGTCGTTCACCGCCCTCAAATCGTGTACCAGTCTGTACCTAGCCCTGTCCGCCTTTAGCACTGGGTGGATAGGTGTATTACATCTGGATTTGAAAGGGACGAGCACTCCCCCCTTTAACAGTCCCTCAATCTGATGTGATATAGCTTCCTCCGACTCTGGCTTCATTGTATACTGTCTGATAAAGGGTGGTCTACAACCCTTCTTTAACCTGACCTTCACTGGCTGTGCCGACAATATTAGACCCACATCTGTGTCGTGTTTTGACCACAACCGTTCTGGGGTGCGCGCCAACATGTCCTGTTCCAGCAAAGCATCCGCCTCTGGAATAACGCAAGGGTCTCCTGGTAATCTGATTACTTGCGGTTTTGCCAAAACTGAAAAGGAAATCATTATTTTTATGAAACTCCCATCTGCGCTGTTCCAAATTAGCGGAGATTCCGTGGAGACCCACCTTTGAGTCTCGGATTCCTGTATCATTGAACCTAGATGTTCGGATTCGTAACCAGGATTTATTCTCAGAGTGATGTGTGGGGCGGCGTCTCTTAGTCTATGTTGTTCCCGTAGATACTTACTTGTGTTAACCCTCAACGCCGCGCCCTGTCTCCCTACAATTATCGTAGATGAGTTAATCTGCACCTGCTCGGGCTGTCCCTGCAACCATGCCTTGTTCCTAACTAGGTCACTATTCGTCAAATACTGTAGTGTGCAATGTGCCTCCATGTTTGTTTGTCTAGACTGAGGCAGTTGGGTTTTCAGAAATGGCTCCCAGGGGTCACAGACCCTTTGCAGCTCTGCATCTATGTTGCCCAGCCAGAACACAGTGGCCTCTTTCTCCCCTGTCCCTTGTAACATCATTTGGTACACGTCTTGTTCAATTTGAATCCCCTCAGGCGTACATAGGATTTTACAGCCTAGTTTACACATTGCATCTTGTCCCAAGAGATTGCGCGGGGTGCTGTCCGAAATTAATACAGGTATTGTTATGGTCTTGTTGTTATACGTCATAGAGATTGGATCTGACGTGGGTATTAATTGTGTTTTTCCCGAGAATCCGACCGTCCGAACATACTGTCCAGACTGGGGTAAGTGAGCGGCGTATTTTTGCTTTATGCAGGAAAAACCTGCTCCAGTGTCTGCCATCATCTCTGTTAATTTGCCCTCCACTAGGACCTGCAGAATAGGTTCTTGCTCAGCTCCCTTGGAAACCACAATAATTTGATTTCCCCCCGTCGCATTCTCTGGGCACCCCTAGTGATTACCCCCCTGGTTTCGGGGCCCTCCTGTCTCCCCCTGGTTGTAGGGCCCTTGTGACTCCCCCTGGCGCACGGGTCTTCCATACTCCGAGCCGGGACGGTATGGTTGCCCACATCTCATTTCCCTGTGTCCCTGCATGCCGCAGTTCCAACAGTGGAAACGGGGAAACTGTTGTTCGTTCCCCGGTCCCTGTGTAAACCGTGGGCCTGATTGCCCATTCCCTGCCTGCCGCCTGGACGCCTGGTTCTGTGAACTATAGCCATAGCTTCTCACTACCTGAGGTGCAGGCGGGGGTCCCTGGTCCTGCATGGGTGGAGAGGTAGCAGATGACACCATTACTGCCTGCAGCCTCCTTTGGGGCTGCAGTTGTTGCTGAGTTAACTTCCTTGCGTCATTTCTATCCTGATCCCTGACTTTCTGCTCCTGAGCCCTTTGCTTCTCCACACTATGTGTTACATGTGCACAGAACAAAGGATAAGTCATGTCCATTAACCCCACCACGTCTTCCAGTCTATTCTTAACCACCTCTGGAAGCCCTCTCATCACACTTTCTCTAAACATCGCTCTCTGCAACGGGTCAATTTCTGGGTTGTGTCCTAGCTCACCTCTCCACTCCTTCAGTACTTTGTTCACATAGGCGCCAGGCCCTTCCGTCTCCATTATGGGGTTGCCTGCCAGTTTTGACGGATTAATACGTGATGGATATTGATTCCTGAGTTTGTACCACAACGCCGCTCTATGCGCGTTGAATATGTCTCCATCATGGGCCTGCGTGTCGCATGCCACTCGCATCGATGTATCACCCATGATGTCCCGGCAGGCACCAACTCCTAGCAAACGCGTCAACAGGGATTTGACGTCACCCACTGCTAGCAGAAAAGATGACGTATTTTCCTCAAACTGCGTGATCCACCTGGAGGCTCCTTCTGAAAGGTCCGGTAGTCTTACTATTAAACCATCGATGTCTAGAGGTGACCATGGCATGTGAAAGATATCGTTCCCCTTTATTAGCAGGGGAAACTGGCCTGAGCTTGTCACACTTCCCACGAATGTAGGGGCGAAGGTCAGGGTTCCTGTAATGTTTCCTTTCTCCTGTCCTGGTTTCGTGTCATTCTCATCTTCCTCCTCAGTCAACAGTTTAGTGTGGCCACACGCTCCGTGTTTCTCTGATGTCTGCTGTGCCACATTTTGACGGGGCTCTTCCTCTATCTTCCTCCCGACTCCCTCCCTCTGCCTGCCCAGGTTCTCTACCTCCTCTTCCTCTGCATTATACAACTTCCGACGTACTGTCTCGCCATATGCCGCCAGGTCTTTCGGATAGAGATCCTGCGGGGTCAGTTTGGGGGGGGTATCTCACCTAAGGGAGGTCTCTGATCTAGCGGGGGTTTCTGACCTAGCGGGGGTCCCTAATTCCGTCTCCTCATATTCTCCTCTTATTGTCACAGTGCCCACCGGCAATTGCGTGACATAAGGTGGGGATGTTGGTTTCCCTATATCCGTCTCTCTCTGATTTAGCGCTAAAGCTTCCTGCCTGTATGCTCTCCCCTTCTGGGCGTAGAGCTTCATTACCCCCAACTCTTCTGTCCTCTTTTTCAACCTCTTTTTGCTGTTGTCGCCTGGCTTGTGGTTACGAATCATTACATTCATCTCTTCGCATAGGTCGAGATCAAAAGTACCTCCGGAAGGCCATTTTGTGTCCCCGGCCTTTGTACGCCTCTGCCAACGGACACCTACCTTGAGAATTAAGTTTTTTAGGAGCGGGTGCCGGTCTAACAGTATGTCTTCTGCTGTATGCATCTTGATTGAATTTAGGACAGGTGAGGCACTTAGTGAAAACAAACCGTTATGCCAAGTGTGTAGTTGTTCGTGTTTACTAACTTTGTATATGTCTTGTGTGTTTATTCCGTTCTTTAGTGTGTGTGTGTGCTTATTGTGTGTGTGTGTGTGTGTTGTTGTACTACAGCCAGGACACGGTTAACCTGGTTCTACTACTCCAGCCAGGACACGGTTAACCTGGTTCTACTTACAGCCAGGACACGGTTAACCTGGTTGTACGACAGCCAGGACACGGTTAACCTGGTTGTACAATGCCAGCCAGGACACGGTTAACCTGGTTCTACTTACAGCCAGGACACGGTTAACCTGGTTGTACAATGCGGTGTGTGTGTCTGTGTGTGACTGTGTGTGTGTGCGTCTGTTTGTGTCTGTGTGTGACTGTGTGTGTGTGTGTGTGTGACTGTGTGTGTGTGTGTGTGTGTGTGTGTGTGTGTGTGTATGTCGGTGTGTGTGTGTGTGTGTCTGTGTGTGTGTGCGTCTGTTTGTCTGTGTGTGACTGTGTGTGTGTGTGTGTGTGTGACTGTGTTTGTCTGTGTGTGACTGTGTGTGTGTGACTGTGTGTGTGTGTGTGTGTGACTGTGTGTGTGTGTGTGTCGGTGTGTGTGTGTGTGTGTCTGTGTGTGGTGAGTGTGTGTGTATGTCTGTGTGTGTGTGTCTGTGTGTCTTTGCACAGACGTGTGTGTGTATTGTATGTGTGTATTGTATGTGTGTATGTATGTAATCAGCAGGTTTCTTATAAACAGGTGTTTAACTCCACCCGCCTGCCTCACAACCCGCTGACTACCGGGACACAGGAATGTGTGTGTGTGTGTGTGTGTGTGTGTCGGTGTGTGTGTCTGTGTGACTGTGTGTGTGTGCGTCTGTGTGTGTCTGTGCTGACTGTGTGTGTGTGTGTGTGTGTGTGACTGTGTGTGTGTGTGTGTGTGTGTCTGTGTGTGTGTGTCTGTGTGTGGTGAGTGTGTGTGTATGTCTGTGTGTGTCTGTGTGTGTCTGTGTGTGTGTCTGTGTGTCTGTGTGACTGTGTGTGTGTGTGACTGTGTGTGTGTGTGTGTGTCGGTGTGTGTGTGTGTGTCTGTGTGTGGTGAGTGTGTGTGTATGTCTGTGTGTGTGTGTGTGTGTGTGTCTGTGTGTCTTTGCACAGACGTGTGTGTATTGTATGTGTGTATTGTATGTGTGTATGTATGTAATCAGCAGGTTTAACTCCACCCGCCTGCCTCACAACCCGCTGTCTACCGGGACACAGGAATGTGTGTGTGTGTGTGTGTGTCGGTGTGTGTGTGTGCGTGTGTCTGTGTGTGTGTGTCTGTGTGTGGTGAGTGTGTGTGTATGTCTGTGTGTGTCTGTGTGTGTCTGTGTGTCTGTGTGTGTGTCTGTGTGTCTTTGCACAGACGTGTGTGTGTATTGTATGTGTGTATTGTATGTGTGTACACAGGAATGTGTGTGTGTGTGTGTGTGTGTCGGTGTGTGTGTCTGTGTGACTGTGTGTGTGTGCTGTGTGTGTGTGTGTGTGTGTGTGTGTGTGTGTGTCTGTGTGTGTGTGTGTGTCTGTGTGTGACTGTGTGTGTGTGCGTCTGTTTGTGTCTGTGTGTGACTGTGTGTGTGTGTGTGACTGTGTGTGTGTGTGTGTGTGTGTGTATGTGTTTACAACCGGCCGGTCGAGTATATAAAGGAAAGGAGTATTTATATTAGGTAAATATAGCAAGGCCCAACAGTGGAAACAAACTAGAGTCTCGTCAAACGCTGCCCTCCTTCCAACAGTGGAAACAAACTAGAGTCTCGTCAAACGCTGCCCTCCTTCCAACAGTGGAAACAAACTAGAGTCTCGTCAAACGCTGCCCTCCTTCTTCAAGGCCCAATTTGTTTTTCAATCTCTGCTCATATTATCACAGCTGGCCTCTCTGTAGCTACCCACCCACGGATGCACTATCCACTATCTTCGTTCTTAAAAAGATCAGAGTGAACTCACATCCCTCTCGGAGCGCTGTCTCTCCTAGATGAGAATGAGTGTGTATGTGTCTCTGAGAGAGTTATGTGTGTACGTGTGTGTCGGTGTATGTGTGTGTATGAGAGGGCCGGAACCTACAAAACAACCATGACCAGCCAACCACAGTTATAACAAGGAAGTGGGGAATGGGGAGAGTGTTTTGTAAAGGGTCAGAGAAAAGTTTGACCAAACAGGTCGAAAACATGCAATTAAAATTGATTAGTGGCGCATTTATAGCCTGTTAAAAGAGGATTCGCCCTAGTGTCAACACCTCACCACTCGTGTTCGTTTTCTAGTCGTCCATCCAAAACCAGTCACACAGCCAGCTCACTTTTTCCTCCCGCAGAATCTCTCACGGATATTATAATAAAAAGCACAACGCTCACCTTCTTTGTCGACAACCGCCAGAATGTCTACGGGAGATTCCAGGAACTGGCCGTATGAAAGGCCCGGTGGAGCAATCTATCACGTCGGGGTCACCAAATGTTGTGGCTGATGGTTGTTAACACAGCAGGAGACGATAGTTCCAATTTCAACAGGCAATTTGTTTAATGAAAGAAAGTTTTAACAGCAGAGCTATGGATCGAGCAGATGGACCACAGCTTGAACAAAAACACTCTGACTTCTCAACCCCTGTGCTTCGTCAGATAAATCCCTTCTCAGCCCTGCCCCCCCATGACAGATATGATGACGTGACATATTATATCAGATATGACATGACGTACATTAAAATGACACATAGATTTAACATCGAAGAGAGATGCGATTGAGTGAGATGTGTGTGTGTATATGTGTGTGTGTGAAAGAGAGAGTCAAGATTACAATGAGTGTGTGTATGATTGAGTGAGATGTGTGTGTGTATATGTGTGTGTATGAAAGAGAGAGTCAAGATTACAATGAGTGTGTGTATGATTGAGTGAGATGTGTGTGTGTATATGTGTGTGTATGAAAGAGAGAACAAGATGTTACAAGATTAAAAGGACAAGATATGATGTACAAGATTAAAAGCACACGATATGATGTACAAGATTAAAAGCACACGACGTGATGTACTGAAATGTCTATCTGTCTATCTCAAAGTTGTTTTAAGAACATCAGCCGGACCGTCTTTCAGTAGTGCTAGTTGACCTATATTAAACTAGTTCACTTCATATACACATTTTCCCCAACACTAGTCTACACATGTTCCCAACACAGTAACACAACAAGACAACTTGAACTAGTTTCGACAGGTACCCAACACAGTAACACAACAAGACCTGGACTGGTCTACACAGGTTCCCAACACAGTAACACAACAAGACCTGGAATAGTCTACACAGGTTCCCACACAGTAACACAACAAGACCTGGACTAGTCTACACATGTTCCCAACACAGTAACACAACAAGACATGGACTAGTCTACACAGGTTCCCAACACAGTAACACAACAAGACAAACTGAACTAGTCTACACAGGTTCCCAACACAGTAACACAACAAGACATGTTCCCAACACAGTAACACAACAAGACATGTTCCCAACACAGTAACACAACAAGACATGGACTAGTCTACACATGTTCCCAACACAGTAACACAACAAGACAAACTGGACTAGTCTACACATGTTCCCAACACAGTAACACAACAAGACAAACTGGACTAGTCTACACATGTTCCCAACACAGTAACACAATAAGACCTGGACTAGTCTACACAGGTTCCCAACACAGTAACACAACAAGACCTGGACTGGTCTACACAGGTTCCCAACACAGTAACACAACAAGACCTGGACTAGTCTACACAGGTTCCCAACACAGTAACACAGCAAGACCTGGACTAGTCTACACAGGTTCCCAACACAGTAACACAACAAGACCTGGACTAGTCTACACAGGTTCCCAACACAGTAACACAACAAGACCTGGACTAGTCTACACAGGTTCCCAACACAGTAACACAACAAGACCTGGACTAGTCTACACAGGTTCCCAACACAGTAACACAACAAGACAACATAGACTAGTTTCCACATCGTGTTCAAACAGGAGAGAAACCCTACCACTGAACTCCAGTCACTCTGCATATTTTAAGTAACACCAGTGCATCCATACAGGAGAGAAACCCTACCACCGTATTTGTTGTGTCCGTCTCTATAGAGAACGGGAGGGGTTTACCTGATGTTAAGAACATCACCCACCGCCTTCAGAGCAAGGACGTCTCTGACCGTTGCTTCTGCCTTTGTTCTCCCTAGAGACCTCTTCATGCAGACTCCGTCGATTGAGTTTGTGTACAGTGTGAGTCAGCACTGATGTAATTGAGGTTGTGCTTAATCATATTCTACACCTGCGTTAACTCAGCACTGTTGTAGCTGAGGTTGTGCTTAACTGTGTGGTTCACCTGCGTTAACTCAGCTGCTGTAAGAGAGAGGTCGTGAGCTCAGGGAGCGTATATTTTATATTGACCTCAAGAACGCAAGTATTGCAAGAACTCTTGCAAGTTCGCAACAGCGTTGGTACCAGTTTATGTAATTTATGTATTTACGTGTGTTTCATTAAGTGAAAGCTTCAATCAAATTTTAAATGTCTTTACAACTATGCACTCAACACTGCAGCACCCAAGTTTCAGCACTGTTTGATGAGCATTGTTACTCAGCTGAAAGAGTTGTACCCTTCCTGCTGACTTGTCGTACATAACTTGTAAGTCGCTTTGGATGAAAGCGTCAGCTAAATCACTAAATGTAAATGTAACCTAGAGGGGCAAGGTGGAATGACAAATTGTTAATGAAATTGAATGTTTTCTTTGAAGACTTTTTTACTTTGTTATTGTTAATCATTAGTATTGAGGAATGCAGATTGATTAATATATGAAATACATGTTTATTTATTCTACTCTACATTCATTAACAAATTACATCATAATGTAGCCTACTAAAGATGCCATGCCCACCTCAGGGGCTGAGACGTATAGGGTAGGGAACAAGAAAATCAGTTCGTTGAGCTGTGATTCCAGGGGGGTTCACGTGCTTTCGAGCAACACAATAACGGAACAATATTTTATGCCTATTATTATGTCTGCACTTTCTACATTGCACTACTTTTATTGTCTTTTATACCTATTCTTATGTCTGCACTTTGCATTGCATGCATCGCTTTTATTCTGTCAACTGTATGCTGATTTTATGCCTGTGTTCATTTTATGCTATTTGCTGCACTTTGAGCTGCAATCCATTGATTTATTGATTGATTAAAAATTTTATTAACAGATTGCAGAATGGGAACAATACAGTACAGCTCAATAAACACAATTGTTAAGGGGATGCAGACCAGAGAAAGACTTTCGTCTTGTTTTCATCAGGGTCCCCAATTTTCAATTCATCATAACATATATGACATACATGACATACAGATAGACAGTACTGCTACATCTATACATTTATGACATACCAGATTTACAAATACAGTACTGTTTGTGATACAAAAAGAGTTTAAAAAAGAGAGTATATACATTTGACGAAGAAACTGTACATTGGATGAGGTGGGGGGGGGGGTTGGGTAGGTGGGGTGGGGGGGGGTAACTGTACATTGGATTATCGATGATAATGGATGGATTATCTTCTAAATTGCATGCTATACTATGTTATTTGATACTATCTTGTCTAGCACAGTCTCTGGAGCGTAACAGTAAGAAGCATTTTGTATGAAAGTATTCTGTACTTCTGTATGACAACTATTAAAGAAACTTGAAACTTGAAACTTGAAACCTTACTTGGTCCCAAGAAGAGGGTCTCGTGTATTATTGGGTTAGGAGTAGGACATTTACATTGGATGGGGTTGAGTTAGGACATTTACAGGGGCCAGTTTCGAATTGCAGTCTCCCGTAGGTGCTCCTTGAGAGTGGTTTTAAAAGTGGGTAGTGATTCACATTCCTTTACAGCTGTGGGTAGGGCGTTCCACATTGATGTGGCATAATTGCGAAACGTGTTTAGTCCCTTGTTTGAGCCGAATCTGGGTTTAACATGATTTGTGGAGCTCTCTCTGGTGTTGTGGTCGTGGTATTCACTGACCTTTGGGAAGTATTTTGACATGTACATGGGTACCTTAGTCATGTTGTGTATCTTGTAGACCAGGCCCATTGCAAGTTGCTGTAATCTGTCGTCTACTCTAAGCCATCCTAGGTTGTCAAAGTGGGCAGGGGTTAGGTGGGTTCTAGGAGTAAGGTCAAGGGGGGTTGAGGGTTTTTTCAACCTGTAACTTGTTCTTCTCAGAGACCAGCAGGGCTGAGTCGTCCGCGAACAGGAACAAGCTGACGACATGTCCTTTGCATAAATTAGGAACAGTAGCGGTCCTAGTATGCTTCCTTGTGGAACACCACAGCTCACTGGGAGGCGGGCGGATAGGGTACCGTTTACCTCCACCATCTCTTCTCTCCCCTCCAGGTAGGATTGCATCCAGCTCACTGATAGACTATCGAAACCAATTGCTTTTAGCTTGTCAATCAGAATGGAGTGATTGACAGTGTCGAAGGCCTTTTGTAGGTCCAGCATGACCATGCCGCAGTATTTGCCCGCGTCCACCTCTTGTTTGATGTGGTCGTTCAAATAGAGAAGGCATGTGTCAGTGGGGTGGGATGTTCTGAAGCCAGATTGGAATTCGAAGATTTGATTTTTTTCCGCAAGGTACTTTCCGACCTGTTCGTATACTATTTTTTCCATGACTTTCGAGATGGAGGTAAGAATAGAAACAGGGCGGTAGTTGCCTGGGTCTAATTTGCTGCCCTTTTTGTGCAGGGGGGTTACTCTCGCAATTTCGAAGTCTTTGGGTACGTGTCCCTGTTATATATCGTAATAGCTTACGCTCTGCTCGTAGTGGAACTGTCCCTTTATCCAGTCTAATAATGAATAATTTTCTCCACATGCACACACCCATCCGCCTGGCCACACCCACATCCGCTCCTCTACATAAGCGGGGTCGTGGCCACACCATCAGCTCCTTCCCTATTTTCACCACCGAAAAGTGTCAGTAACACACCACTTTAAGTTTAGTGCCGAAATAGTTGTTGGAAAGGAGCTACGTTGACATTGTATTTATTTTTTTTTTTCTCTCGCAAATTTAATGTCTTCGCCGTCGGAGGGTCTAGACGCTCACAATGTTACCCTCCACCAGCGCTTCACTATTGCAGCCTCCTCCGTGCGTCGTGGGGCGTCTCTGGCTCCACGGTCGTGGCAGCCAGGTGCGCCTGGGCGGCGCCCGGTGGAGAGTGTGCCTCGCCGAGGGGCCGTTGAGCCCCCATCTCCCGTGAAGTGGCCGGGTTCCGGCACTGGTTCCCCCGCCAGAGGACAGTCGGCCGATAGGCCGACAGCACCTCTGGTGGCCGAGGATTTGCGTCGCAGACACTTCGCCTCGGCTCGCTCTCGTCATAAGACGGCGAGCAGCAGGGGTAAGCGGCCTGGTTTTAGTGTTGTGCTGGAGCAGAGCGAGAGTTCTCTTGCCTCTTCTCCATTTCCGATGGAAACTGATGATTTCTTGTTCGAAGGCCCAGTGGAGACGTATCACTCTCCCCCTCAGGGAGTGGCAGGGGGTGCCGCGTCTCCTTGGGGTTCCTTGTACTCCGGGACTGGGTTAGAACCTCCAACCCGAGACAAGATGCCCAGCTATCTGCCGCGTCGGATGGTGGCGCCCGTGGCAGCCTCCCGTACGCGAGGGACGCGAGTGACGTGGAGGAAGGTATGCAAGGGGAGTTGCTTGCCTTGTTCCCTGAGCTCATGGCGGCCACCGCAGCCGCTAATGGCGTGGCATTGCCGCAGCCACTGCCGGCACCTGTTCCTGATGACATGATAGGTCATCTCTGGCAACGTCGTCCTGTGAGAGAGACAGGCGTTGTCTGCCCATTCTTACCAGCAATGGAGGCTTACGTGGCACAGGGACAGGTAATATCCTGCATCGTTGGCCTTACCCCCGCCTACGTGCCAGTCACGCGGGTGGTGGGTTTGGTCCAGGGGCTTAAACACTAGCACAGCCGACAAGGGGTCAAATGACCCCTAGGCATTTTCAATAAATGTATCCTCGTCACTCGGTCGAGCTCCAGCTCTGTCACTCAATGACTTTTCCTAAAAGTACCCGTTTTATCTGGCACGGTTTCTGAAATTTCAAAATGACTTCAGGAAAATGTAATTAGAACGTTATTCCACATATATGGAATATATATGTGGAAAGTCACAGCACTTTGCGAGCGTCTAGGGCAGGGGTGGCCAACCCATGGCTCGCGAGCTGCATGTGGCTCTTTGCCCGTCAATGTGTGGCTCTTCCATACATATTTTTTTATAAAAAATTATAATATTTTTATTTATTATTATCTTTTTATTAAAAAAAAATTCACTCAAACCTGTTATAAACCTCATATTTTTATATTAAGAGGTAATTATATAGTTTACACTGTTTATTTTTCTCATATTTCTCATATAATCTATCTAATCTAATATCATCTGACCCCTTCCGGCGGGAATCAGTGACATTTTCTCCATGGCTGTTCTAGTGTTAAGGACGGGGTGCATCGGCTTGATAGCCCGATGGCAGCCATACTTTGCCCCGAAATGGTGTGAGAGCCGTTAAGGAAGCCGGTTCCCCAGGGGAAGTCGGCTAGGCAGTTGGCGTCGTGGAGTGACCAGGTGTACATCGCCTCAACACAGAGCCTGGCTGCGACCTCCAACATTGCGCAACTGGCGCGCTACATGTCGGGGCTGATGGCGGGCAGGTCGGTACTGGATGACCATCAACGGTACCTTCACGCCCAGGCGGCTGGAGCCATCCTGCACGTAACCCAGCTGCAGGCGACAGCCGGCGGTAAGGAGCGCGCCCTGGCCACTCTCATCCAGCGCCACCTTTGGCTGGAGCAGGCGCGGGTGCCGGACCAGAGGAGGATTCCGCTGCTCACGGCCCCCCTCTCCGATGCTGGACTATTCGGGTCGGCCATGCAGCAGATGACGGCAGCCTGCAGGGAGATGGAGGAGGAGCGCTCCGTGCTCCAGCCCCAATTCCCCGACCCGATGCCACCGGTGATGTCCGGAAGAAGCAACGCCGGCAGAGGCCTGCAGCCGTTGCCTCCATCACCGCTGCCGCTGCTGGGCCTTCCGCCAAGAAGGCCAGGAGTGGAGGGAGTGCCGTGACCGCTGCACCCAGTCGTCCCACGCCCGGAGGGTACGGTAGGGATCGACGTGACCAGGAGCCTCCCCAGCACCGTCCCTCCGGGCCGGCTCCTCCTGGTGAGGGACTGTTTTTTGTTACAAAACGTGTGTTTATTCACTATATATTGTTTTTTTCTTTACTTGGTAAATGTGTAAAAATGCAGGTGGCGAGTTTCGCACATGAGCCTGAAGCCTTGTATAAAAGCCAGTTTTTTACACAAACGAGTTTATCGTCTGTGGTTGGTGTGCAACTGTTAAGCTTTATCCTAGAGGTATATACGCTTTTTCATGTAGCATGCTAGACAACTGATGTCATGCGCTGCTTGTTATTTTCATCGTATCCGGAGTGTGGGGTCATAGGGGATGAACTGATAAACCCCTCCCCCCTTTTACTGATTGGCCAGGGGGTTGGACCTCCTGTTCGTCGGTATTCCTGTCGAGCTGTGGGGTCAGCGCGTCACAGGGAGGGGAAAGGGGGGGGGGAGGGGAGTTCCCTGGTCCCACGCCATATTAGGATAGGTGGGTCACAGGATTTCCCCGGCCATGGAATACGTCACTGGGCGCGTTTCTATTGGCCATGAGACTTCCGTGAGTTCTTTCAGGCTCCGTACTACGGACCACTGTCATTGTCAAGGTTGGGTGATGCGATGCGTTGGAAACTGTTTGTTTTCTGCTCTGCTCTATTTGAATATGTATTGGGCCTTTGGTCACGTGGCTCAATGTTTACATATATCTTTTCAGTTGTTACTCACGTGGAAAGTCTCTCTGGGGGATTCTCTGTCTTCCCTCTTGTGTACAGAGCGGTGTTGACAGGGTTTTTTCCCTCAGACGCGTCATATGGGACCCATATCTGTGTCTTATTTGGTCGGCTTCCTGCTGTTCGTCCCAGACGGCATGGAGGAAACGTTGTCTGGTTTTCTTATTAGAATTACCATTGATGTGTTTTTTGGGTTGCAACGTGTACATAGCGCTGGCCCTGGGTGCCTTTGGTGTGGAACCACGTCATGGGCTGGCGCGCCTTGGTTGCCCATTTCATAGAAACAGCGTTTTTTATGCAAGCGACTACCGAGCGCCAGTGTACTACGTTAGACTCGACGACTCACGTTCATCTCCGGGGGGAGATGACGGAGTAGATCAAAGCATTGGTCGGAGGGGTCTCACGCCCGTGGGGTGCAGTGCATTCACGTTATTTTACTAGGTCAGCTGATGATGGACAGATTATGTTACCATGTCCAAAATCAAATGCTTTAAAGAGGACTGTTGTTTATCATGCCATCAATCATTGGAATAACTGCCCACTGAACATAAGTAAATTGAATAGTAAAGTGTCTTTCAAATACCACCTGAGAATGCACTACTTAAATATGTGAGCAAAATATTCTGATGTTGATAATGATGTTGATAGACAATGATGATAGGACCGCTACTGTTCCTAATTTATGCAAATGACATGTCGTCAGCTTGTGACTGCAACTTGTTTGCGGACGACTCAGCCCTGCTGGTCTCTGACAAGAACAAGTTACAGGTTGAAAAAACCCTCAGCTCGGAACTAGGCAGAATCTGCATATGGCTCGCTGATAACAAACTATCATTACACATGGGCAAAACAGAGTCCATTCTCTTCGGTTCAAATAACAAACTCAGCAAGACCGACGGCTTCTCAGTTACAGTGGGTGACAATATTGTCACAAGGAAAGATGAAATTACCTACCTGGGTTCCATCCTAGAGGCTAATCTCTCCTGTGACAAAATGGCATCCAATGTAATAAAAAAAGTCAACCAACGAACTCGATTCTTGTACCGGATCTCCTCTCTGGTAAACAAGAATACCCTGAAGACTCTGGCAGGAGCACTCATTCAAGGGTACTACGACTATGCTTGCACCTCATGGTACCAAAGCACCTCAAAGGCGCTAAAAACAAAATTACAAACATCTCAAAACAAACTGGTCAGCCTACTGCTTGACCTTACTCCTAGAACCCACCTCACCCCTGCCCACTTTGACAACCTAGGATGGCTTAGAGTAGACGACAGAGTACAGCAACTTGCAATGGGCCTGGTCTACAAGATACACTACACGACCAAGGTACCCATGTACATGTCAAAATACTTCCCAAAGGTCAGTGAATACCACGATCACAACACCAGAGGGAGCTCCACAAATCATGTTAAACCCAGATTCGGCTCAAATAAGGGACTAAACACGTTTCGCAATTATGCCACATCAATCTGGAACGCCCTACCCAAAGCTGTAAAGGAATGTGGATCACTACCCACTTTCAAAACCACTCTCAAGGGACACCTACGAGAGACTGCAATTCAAAACTGGCCCCTGTAAATATCCTAACCCAACCCCCTCCAATGTACAGTCATTTACCTAGTATGGTTTTGTCAATAGTCCAATGTACAATTTTGCTTGTTTGTACAGTGTCCCCCCCCCCCTCAATGTACAGTTTTGCTTGTTTATACAGTGTTTCTCCCCCCCCCCAACCACCTCCAATGTAAATTACCCAGTATGTTTGTCAATATCCCAATGTACCCAACCCCCCCCACACAACCCCACCCAACCTCCTCCAATGTACAGTTTCTACGTCAAATGTATATACTCCCTTTTCTTGACTCCTTCTGTATCACAAACAGTACTGTATTTGCAAATCTGGTATGTCATAAATGTATAGATGTAGCAGTACTGACTATCTGTATGTCATGTATGTCATATATGTCCTGATGAATTGAAAATGGGGGACCCTGATGTAAACAAGACGAAAGTCTTTCTCTGGTCTGCATCCCCTTAACAATTGTGTGTATTGAGCTGTACTGTATTGTACCCATTCTGCAATCTGTTAATAAAGTTTTCAATCAATCAATCAATGTCTACACTGTTTTACTGTTTTTAGATTATCATTGTTAATTGTGATTGTCATGTATCTCATGTTGTTATGTTTTGTGTGTTCTGTTGTCTTTCTGTGTGGACCCCAGGAAGACTAGCTCACCAATTAGGTGACAGCTAATGGGGATCCTTTTAAACAATAAACAATAAACGTACTGACCATCTTGGTGGCGCCCTCTGTGATGTTTTGGATCGACACGCGTACCTACCCCCCTCTTAGGACTGGGGATGGCGGCGTGACTAGGACATGGGACTGGTTCTGGTTGTGCCGGACCAGGTCAGTTAACCCGTTGTCCGCCGGGGCACAGATCTGCTGTTCTGGTACCCCGAAGGACTTTGTGCTTTTCCGGGGGGAAAATGCCAGGTCGGCCTGGGCGTCGCGGGGATTGATATCATGGATGTGTGTGTCATATGTATGCCACTACGAGTTGCCCTTCACAGTGATGTGCTTGCTCCATATTGTGTTGTAACTTGCGCTGTGTTAAGGGGCCTGGTCCTTCTCCATTTGTTTTCACCCCTCCCTCCCCCTGCTGGGCAGGGATGGGAGGGGGCTGTAGAGGAGCTTTTTATATTGAACCCCTCTGGCATCCCTGTGTAGGTCCCGGTCCGCCGGGCCCAGGTCCGAACTCGTTCTCGTCGACCTGTTGGCCTGGGTTAACCCTTTAAAAAACTGAAACACTTGTACTGCCTGTATAGCCGGTGTATATGCGCAGTTATGTTTTCTGAGTTTTTTCTTGGTGGGTTAAAGGAACAACCGCCTCCTGTTAAACGAAACATAGGGGGTGGTTGGTTCCCCGGTGTGTTGGTAGCAGAGTCGACTCTCGGGTTGAGGCCAGGCTTGACCCCGTCTGCCCCCGCACCTTTCATGACGTCTGCCAATCGTGTCAGCCTTCTCTTGAACCTCAACCCCGCTGGAGGGGTCGGGTTTGTGGAGGTTGCGACATGGTGCACAGCATACCGAACGCCCCTTCCGCCAGGGTACTGTTCTCACAGTAGACCCCTTAGGCATCTGTCTAGTCCGCAGTGCTCTGGGCACAGGTCGAGTTATGCTCTTGGGGCCTGTTGCCTGGATTGAAGGATCAACCTCTTTGGGGGTTGTCTCCCCGGCGCGCCGACTGGCCCCACAGTGTTGTGGGGGTGTAGCCTCTTGGAGGAGAAGCGCTCTGTGCTCCAGCCCCAATTCCCCCGACCCGATGCCACGTGTGATGTCCGGAAGAAGCAACGCCGGCAGAGGCCTGCAGCCATTGCCTCCATCACCGCCGCCGCTGCTGGGCCTTCCGCCAAGAAGGCCAGGAGTGGAGGGAGTGCCGTGACCGCTGCAGCCAGTCGTCCCACGCCCGGAGGGTAAGGTAGGGATCGATGTGACCAGGAGCCTCCCCAGCGGCGTGCCAAAGGGGGGAAGAGCCTGCTCTTGGTTTGGGCCCTGTCCGATATGCTGGTGATGTGGGGGGTGGTGTCACCAGTGACCGTCTGGTGTGGTCCCGATGCTATGGCATCGTTGGCCTCACCGGGCCCCCTTTTTTTGGGGGTCCTGGCCCTCAGGTTGTTCCTGGGGCTGGGTCCTCTTCCGCGCTCCGCTGCTACGGCCTTGCCACGAGGTTGGGTTCTTGACCTTCGACCCCGTGATGTTGGGGGCTGTTTTTCTTCCCGTCCGTTCCCTGGTGGTATGTGGGATGCGCGCCTGAGTGGTCGCGGGTAATTTTTGTGTGAAGGTAAGTCCCACGGTCTGCTCACCCTGTGCGTTTTGAGGTGCTAAACCCTCTTCGCACACTTGGATCCGATTCCCTCCTGTCCTCCTCTAGGGGGGTCCAGGGGGCTCGGGTCCTCCCCAGTTCTGATGGTTGTGGGGGGCCTCAGCGGGTACATCTGTCGAGCTTCCGCTCTGCTCACCTCCTGTGTTCCACTACGAGCAGAGCGTAAGCTATTACGATATATAACATACGGTTATTCTATAACCATAGTTATATGAGTATAGCGAGCGCTCTGCTCGGACTCACTGAGGGCCCCTGGTCTTCGCCTTCGGTGGTGAAAGACTTGGGAAGGAGCTGATGGTGTGGCCACGACCCCGCTTATGTAGAGGAGTGGATGTGGGTGTGGCCAGGCGGATGGGTGTGTGCATGTGGAGAAAATTATTCATTATTAGACTGGATAAAGGGACAGTTTCACTATGAGCAGAGCGCTCGCTATACTCATATAACTATGGTTATAGAATAACCGTATGTTTTATGGAGAGGTTTATTATGTGTGTGATGACTGGGGTGATGGCGGCTGCTGAGTCTCTGAGGAATTTGGAGGGGATGTTGTCATGGCCAGTGGCCTTGTTAGGTTGGAGGGCGCTCAGTTTTTTTAGTACCTCAGCTGTTGTTACCATTTCTAGTTTGAAATCGTCTATGTGGACCCCTAGGTTATTGTAGTAGGCTATGATGTGTTCTACCCCAAAATTCCCTGAGTGGGAGGGTAGTTTATTTACCAGTGTTGTGGCTATGTTTGTGAAGAAAATGTTTAAGTAATTGGCCACATCCAGCTTGTCTGTGATGAGCGTGTTGTCCGTCTTTATGTTTGTGTTTGAAAATCGGGTTTTAAGTTTTTTACTGCAGCCTAGTTGATTATTGAGTAATTTCCAAAGTTCACAGGGTTTATTTTTGTTTTCCTCAGTTTTGTCATTGATGAAATTCTTTTTTGCAGTTTTGATCATGGAGTTTACTTCATTTCTTAGTCTGTTTCTTTGCAGTTTGAGTTCAGTCACATGGGCTTGGAGTTCACTGCTCGAGCTTTTGGTAAGCTTTGACTGACTTTTATGAAACTCAGAGCATTTTTTGTCTCTGGTTTTCATAGCGGTCAATATTTCGGAGTGCATCCACGGCTCAGCGCGATTTTTTACTCTGGTGGTTCTTAGGGTGGCCATGTCGTTTAGTATTGTTGAGAATTTGGTTTTGAAACCAAGCCATGTTTCTTCAACTAGTGTACCACTGAGCTCTTCTGACCAGTCCAGGGCCCTCATTTATCAACGTTGCGTACGCACAGATATGTGCGTAACCCGTGCATACGATCATTTCTAAGCAAAGTGTGGGACTTATCAATTTGAACTTGTGCTTGACTTTGTGCGTATATCTACGCACAGCTCAGAGCATGCGTACCTGGTGCCCGGTGGTAGAATATGAATATTACAACGCGGAAATAAGCTTCCGTGCATTAGTTTCAACACTGGCGTGTTCTGTATGGCCCGTAATTCAATATAGTTCATTGTAAAATAGCAACAGTAGTGTAATTATGGTCAAAACCCTATAAATAGCATTTGGAATAATAGGTCTTTCTCTCCGAATGAATGCAGCATGGTTTATATATAGCGTTATCGGAATATACGGGGTGTACTGACTGCGCTCCGCTTACTGTAACTCAACTCGTTATTATTTTGCGCACAGACCGCAGAAACACGGGAACGCCCGACCACATTCAAAAGGCTTTGCCATAACGTTAAACGAAACAAGTGGAACCCCGAAGGTGTAAGCAGAATACAAGTCATATGAACACGCACAATATAGTGTTCTTCCCCCTTCCTACTGTATAAAGAAAGAATAAAAAATGCATTGCAACGAGAACAGAGGTTATTTGTTGAGTTTATGTGTATTACAAAACCCTTGCAATAAATGTGTCTTAAATGAATGAAAAGCATACATGCTCTGGATACAGGTAGCATATATCGTGTGGGTGATATGACTTGTATTCTGCTTACATAACTTCAAAACTCCACCCACCCCGTCCCACAATGTCAAAGCCTTTCAAACATAAATCAAAACGTTCCCGCACTTCTGCAATCTGTGAGGTTCGCCTCTTCCCTGGACCTTATTTCCCTGTCTCCTCACCTCTCCAGCCCCCACCCTCGCGCTCGTTTAGCCTCGTCTGCTCTTTTGCAGCCCACACCCTTGGACTATCTGTCAGTATCTGTTTGATTGGTTCGTGCCGAACACACTCTTCTAGTTCAAGTATCAATTACCTTCACGCACCTGATGTGTATTCTAATTAGCGCCCCTGTTGGGCTTTAAAGCCCTCGCTCTTCCCCTCAGTCCTGGTCGGGTCGTTCCGTATCATATCT
Organism: Notolepis coatsorum; assembly: GCF_963971535.1. Lineage (NCBI taxonomy): Eukaryota > Metazoa > Chordata > Actinopteri > Aulopiformes > Paralepididae > Notolepis > Notolepis coatsorum. Next base: position 19,867,954 of record NC_140166.1, on the reverse strand, counting down.
CTATCACCAAACTCCTTCGGGAGGTTCTCTGTCTGTAGGCTCCTACGGGAGTTTCTGTTTCTGTCTGTATGCTGTTTATCTCCGGCGTGAGACGAGGTGCAAGCTTTGGCCACCTGTCGCCGTTTGCCTGGAGGGAGACATTGTACTGCGCTCTCTAATCCCCTACGGGAGGTATTCCAGTGTTCCACTCCAGACCTCCGCGCAGCAGACGCGCACCACTCAGACCTCCGCGCAGCAGACGCGCACCACTCAGACCTCCGCGCCAGATGCGCTCTCCGTACCGGCGCGTACTCCAAGCAGACGCGCACCACTCAGACCTCCGCGCCAGATGCGCTCTCCGTACCGGCGCGTACTCCAAGCAGACGCGCACCTCTCAGACCTCCGCGCCAGATGCGCTCTCCGTACCGGCGCGTACTCCAAGCAGACGCGCACCACTCAGACCTCCGCGCCAGATGCGCTCTCCGTACCGGCGCGTACCCCAAGCAGACGCGCACCACTCAGACCTCCGCGCCAGATGCGCTCTCCGTACCGGCGCGTACTCCAAGCAGACGCGCACCACTCAGACCTCCGCGCCAGATGCGCCCTCCGTACCGGCGCGTACTCCAAGCAGACGCGCACCACTCAGACCTCCGCGCCAGATGCGCTCTCCTCCAGACGTCTAGCCTGCGCCTTCCTACTCCTCCCTGTAAGCAGCTCCAGCCCTCGCCCTGTTCCAAGGCCTTACCCTGTTTTCTCTATCCCTGTCCCCAGCCCGCCTCCGCGGGCCTTTGTCCCTGTTTCCCCTCTCTAGTCCTCCTAGTCCTCCCTGTCCAGTCCTTCCAGTCCTCCTAGTCCTCCCTGTCCAGTCCTCCTAGTCCTCCCTGTTCCTGCCTTGTCCCTTGCCCTGGCCCTGTTCCCTTAGCCTTCCCCTTAGCCAGCTCGCCTCTTAAAGGCACTGTGCCTATTTTCCCATTTCTTGTTTTCCAGTATTTTGTGTTCTCCCTTAAAGGGACAGTGCCGTTTTCTGTTGTATACAATAAATGCCCAGTTCTTGGCTTACTCTCATACCTGTCTTGTGTTGTGCGATTGGGGTCGGTTACAAACCATAACATGCGCAAATCAATAACGAGTTGAGTTCTAACAAAGAACGTATTACATGCTGGGTAGGCTGCCCCACGATTCCTGGGAGACATATATAGGAATATGATATGATATATTATATATGCGCAAGTTACGTAAGGGATAATGTATAGCTACAAGGTCATTGTCGCAAAATAATTGACAGACACGGAGTTTAGAACACCTCGGCGCCTCACTAACAATATACCTAATTCATTTTACACCATCGACCATGGCTCCGCTGTCAGCCCAAATAAAGTTATTATTATTATCGCCGGCAGCCAGCAGGTGTGTCTGATTGCACTGATGCAGTGTGTGTCAGTGGGCTTGATCGCTCCAGCTGCGAACAGCGGTCATTATTGCTCGGTTGCCCCTGACAGCGGTCCGTTATCGAAAAATAACGGACCGCTGCTATGGGCAACCGAGCGCTATTGACCAATCACAATCAAGCATTTCGGCTAATGTTAAAACGCCATGTAATAATGTTGCATAATGTAGGCTATGGCTGCTATTATATGTAATTCATATAGGCTACCTAATACCGACAACAAAATAGATTGTATGCCTCTAGTACAAGTTCAAGTTCAAGTTCAAGTTTCTTTTATTGCCACACGGCCAGGCCGGTGGAATTTGAGCACGGTGCAGGTGGTAGCTGCGACAATACACCACATGGATGATGGAACACAACATAACATCAACAACAACATAACATAACATAACATAACATAACATGCATAACATAACATAACAGCAGGGGGTGAAATTAGGATGAGTTGGAGTTGAGTAATTGTATGGCCTTGGGGAAGAAACTGTTGTTGAACCTAACCGTACAAATCATATTATACCCGGTAGCCAATCGAACAAAACTAATAAAGGCATTCATATTCCAGCATGGTTATAATAATGACACACCAACGCCAAACAGTGGTTAACGAACAGTCTTTATTAGTATTTTGAGCTGTCCAGGCAGAATTGCAGCAATGGTCTTAGGGAGTCGTTGATATCTAACATCACCGTGTACAAGTCTGCCTTTTATTTATCCCATAACACGGGTTGTGTCTTCTTGGTTCGACAGCGCCTCAGTGAACAATCTCGCTCGTGGAGTTTCTCAGAGTTCGCTCGGGTCAGTCCATTATTTCACATCCCATGGGGGGTGTTTCATTACCATATATGGATAATCGTGCACGAGCATTGGCGGTAAGAACAAAATGGTATTTATCAACACGGAGGAGCGTAGGACCCGTTTACTGAACGCACGGTTGATAAATCCCAATATTTCTGTGCGTACACACATTCTAAATTCTGTGCTTAAGTACGAAAATAGAACACTTAGTAAGAATTGTTGATAAATGAGGGCCCAGGCTCTCCAGTTCTAGGTTAAAGGCCTCGCTAGAGTAGGTTTTGAGGTCTCTAGATGTGACTGTTTTGTGACAGCCGGCCTTTTGTCCATGTATGAAAGGTGCTATATAAATAAAGTTATTATTATTATTATTATTATTATTATTAATCATTGACATATATGTTGTAGTAGGGATGGTTTAGACTAGGGACGGGCACGAGTAATGTCTTTCCAGATCCAGTACTTGCATGAATTACTCGAGTAATGTTGAAGTAATTGTTTAGGGAAATCTATTTTTAGAATGCATCTTAAAATGCATGGCAGCAGCGAGATATTGTGCAGAGTCACACACACACACGCACACACACACACACACACACACACACACACACACGCGCACACACACACACACACACACACACACACACACACGCACGCATGCACGCACACACGCACGCACGCACGCACGCACGCACGCACGCACACACACACACACACACACACACACACACACACACACACACACACACACACACACACACACACACACACACACACACACACACACACACACACACACAGGCAACCGATTTTATTAATGCAAAGCAATATACCGAATGCGTATTGTCAGTCAAAACAGTCAGTTACCATTTTTTTTTTATTCACTTTTTCTCCCATTTTTTCTATATTTTCTCCCATCCCAATTTCGTATCATCCAATTCAACCCTCCCCTGTCACGAACGCTGTTTCTTGCCTCCCACAAGCCGGCTGCAATGTGGACTAAGTCATACATAGCACAAGTCCCCTCCGGTACTTGAGGTAACAGCAGTCGCATCTTTTCACCTGCGCAGCTCGATCTCTCAGTGTCGAGGAGTAACGCGTGGGAGGCTCACGCTGCCCCCGACACTTCCTGATTCTACTGCGCAGGCGCACCAACCGACTTGTAGGAGTCGCTTGTTCACAACGTTCGATCCCCACCCTTCAGTTTTCCCTCCCCGTAATATGGCCAATGTGTATTACTGCGGACGACCAGCTAAACTGAAAACAATGTGGAGAGCTGGATTCGAACACGCGAATCCTAGCGTCTCCACACTGGTGGCGAGTGCCTTGCCCACTACACCACCTAGCCGCCCAGTCAGTTACCATTTGTAATAATTACATGACCTCCACTCTGTCTGCAGCAGGTCTCTCCGCTCATGGAACAGCATGTCCGAATCAATAGTCTATGAACGCTATGCAAAGGGGGCGACATGTTGGCACAGGAGGTAGAGCAGTCGTCTGGTAATCCGGAGGTTCCCGGTTCAATTCCCGCTCCTCCCGGGCAGCGTGTCGAAGTATCCTTGAGCAAGACACTTAACCCCTAATTGCTCCGGATGAGTAGGTTGGCACCTTGCATCGCCGTCGGTGTGTGAATGTGTGAGTGAATGGGTAAATTGTGAGGAACAAATTGTAAAGCACTTTGGATAAAAGCTCTATATAAATGCACCATTTACCATTTGGCACAATTTGGAAATGCACAAACAAGAACCGCTGTTTCTATCTTTCAGATAACGCTAAGCTAGCTTTCAACAAACAACGTTTTTGCGGTACACTCTCATGCTCCACAGCTTCCAGCGTTGTCTTCCTGCAACAACTCGTGCCTTGCAGGATCTCAGAGTGAGAGTGCTGTCTCAGTGGCACAAACAAGCACATTCCGTGGACGTATTTTGGTGTTAATAAAAAGATAAAAAAAAAAAAAAACTCAAGTTCAGTTGAAATGACGAGTAGCATACTCAAGTAATTGATTACCCACACCCATCCCTATTTTGTAGTAAATACAACAAGATAGGAAGTCAAATCCATCAGAACATAATGTCCATCATAGAATATCTTAAAACCTCAGGAGATCCTTGGTGGATGAGAAACTGTGACACAGCTGCTTGGTTCTTCTGGGTTCTGACATTGTGGGATGTTTCTCTCCTGAGGTATGTAGTCTAATTTCTGACAGAGCACCATGTATTATGTCTCACAGACGACCATGTAGTATGTCTGACAGACCACCATGTACTCTACTGTCTGACAGACCACCATGCAGTGTACTGTCTGACAGGCCACCATGTAGTCTACTGTCTGACAGACCACCATGTAGTCTACTGTCTGACAGACCACCATGTAGTCTACTGTCTAACAGACCACCATGTAGTCTACTGTCTGACAGACCACCATGTAGTCCACTGTCTGACAGACCACCATGTAGTCTACTGTCTAACAGACCACCATGTAGTCTACTGTCTGACAGACCACCATGTAGTCCACTGTCTGACAGACCACCATGTAGTCTAATGTCTGACAGACCACCATGTAGTCTACTGTCTAACAGACCACCATGTAGTCTACTGTCTGACAGACCACCATGTAGTCTACTGTCTGACAGACCACCATGTAGTCTACTGTCTGACAGACCACCATGTAGTCTACTGTCTGACAGACCACCATGTAGTCTACTGTCTGACAAACCACCATGTAGTCTACTGTCTGACAGACTACCATGTAGTCTACTGTCTGACAGACCACCATGTAGTCTAATGTCTGACAGACCACCATGTAGTCTACTGTCTGACAGACCACCATGTAGTCTAATGTCTGACAGACCACCATGTAGTCTACTGTCTAACAGACCACCATGTAGTCTACTGTCTGACAGACCACCATGTAGTCTACTGTCTGACAGACCACCATGTAGTCTACTGTCTGACAGACCACCATGTAGTCTACTGTCTGACAGACCACCATGTAGTCTACTGTCTGACAAACCACCATGTAGTCTACTGTCTGACAGACCACCATGTAGTCTACTGTCTGACAGACTACCATGTAGTCTACTGTCTGACAGACCACCATGTAGTCTACTGTCTGACAGACCACCATGTAGTCTACTGTCTGACTGACCACCATGTAGTCTACTGTCTGACAAACCACCATGTAGTCTACTGTCTGACAGACCACCATGTAGTATGTCTGACAGACCACCATGTAGTCTACTGTCTGACAGACCACCATGTAGTCTACTGTCTGACAGACCACCATGTAGTCTACTGTCTGACAGACCACCATGCAGTCTACTGTCTGACAGACCACCATGTAGTCTACTGTCTGACAGACCACCATGCAGTCTACTGTCTGACAGACCACCATGCAGTCTACTGTCGGACACACCACCATGTAGTCTACTGTCTGACAACATATCTTGCAGTTGGCTTTGTATTAATTTTCACTGACACTGTCTGTCACGGTGTAGTACTGAACCCAATATGAATGAAAACTTTATTTAACAGATTGCAGAATGGGTACAATACGTGACCATTGGGAAGTATTTCGACATGTACATGGGTACCTTAGTCGTATAGTGTATCTTGTAGACCATGCCCATTGCAAGTTGCTGTACTCTGTCGTCTACTCTAAGCCATCCTAGGTTGTCAAAGTGGGCAGGGGTGAGGTGGGTTCTGGGGATAAGGTCAAGTAGTAGTCTGACCAGTTTGTTTTGTGATGTTTGTAATCTTGTTTTTAGCGCCTTTGAGGTGTTTTGGTACCCTGAGGTGCAAGCATAGTCGTAGTACCCTTGAATGAGTGCTCCTGCCAGAGTCTTCAGAGTATTCTTGTTTACCAGAGAGGAATCAAAGTTTGTTGGTTGACTTGCGGACAGAGACAGATCTTGTAAAAACCCAATATGGCTATATTTAATAGAGAATGGTCAGTGTTTAGGCAGGGGTCGATACACAGGAAAGGTACTCGTACAGTCCGGGGTGTGAGCGGGTCCAAGAGAGTCAGACAGGCGGGGTCAGAGCGGGTACAGGATATTCAGCCAGGCAGGGTTCAAGACGGAGTAGAGCACAGAGAATCATCAGGCAGGCTTAGAGTCAGAGCAGGTTCTTGTTTGAGAGCCAGAGTTCAGGGTGATACGCCAGGCAGGCTGCGGGGAAAGGACGAGAGAACAGGGTTAGATACGGTCGAAGAACAGGGGTCCAGGCACAGAACAAGAGTGTTAACAGAATTGGCTATGGGGCGACAATAATATGTACAAGAGGCATGGTTTCTATCTTTGGCCTTGCTCTGTTGGCAGCGGTTTATTCATTCATATTGATTCATAACACAGCAGCTCATGTGATCTCCTCTCCGGGAGAGGCAGATGTGGGGAGAAGAAAGAGAAGGAGGGAACCAAGGCTTATATACTCCCAACCTGGCGTAGACAGTAGAAGCTCCGCCTATAGTGCCCTCCAGTGGACACAGATATATATGCAGTCATGGGAGCAGTAGAGGACAGTTACAGTTAGTTACAACCATACATACAACCTCTAGATTCAACACTCCCACTTATGGTTGCTTAGCACACTGTATGAACTCTTCAAAACAATTTACAAAGAAAATAACACAGTCTTAGAACATCAAAGAGAGTATGGCAGTCAATATTTACACACCAAACATGACCTCTGCAAATCTCCTCAGTTTCAATTTTTAAGCAGGCTTCGTCATAGCGTCTGCTACCATGTCATCTGTTGGACAATAAACCTCTGATGACAGATCTGATGAAATGGTACTTTATATCCATATGCTTACACCTCTGTCGGCACACAGGGTTTCTTGCAATGGCAATAGTACCCTGGTTGTCCTCATAAACAACAGTCTTCTTATATACATAGTTATCCATCCCTCCGAGCAGTTGTTCTAGATAAATACACTCCTGTATCGTCATGTCCAGAGCCATGTATTCGGCTTCACAAGTTGACAGTGCCACTGTGGGCTGCTTCTTTGTTTTCCATGAAACCAGTGAGCTGTTTGTGTTTAAACTAACACAGTATCCTATAGTACTCCTTCTATCTGTGATGTCAGCAGCCCAGTCTGCATCACTGTAGGCTTTAAGCCCTAAGCCTCCGCTGCTCTTTCTGAAACAAAGTAGTTTATCTACTGTACCTTTTTGAGATAACAAAAAACATGTTTTACCGTAATCCAGTGTTCCTCTGTGGGATCAGCAAAATGCTGTGACAACTTACTCACTACAAAACCTGCCTGCCTCAACGACTACCGCCCTGTAGCTCTCACCTCCATAGCCATGAAGTGCTTTGAGAAGCTAGTAAAGGGCTACATCTGCTCCTCCCTCCCCATCAACATGGACCCCCTGCAATTTGCATACCGCCCCAACAGGTCCACGGAGGACGCCATAGCCCATGTGCTGCACACAGCAGCATCACACCTGGACAAGAGGAAGGGGAACTATGTGAGAATGCTATTCATCGACTACAGCTCGGCATTCAATACCATAGTCCCCTCCAAACTCATAGCCAAGCTCAGGGACCTGGGCTTGAACTATGACCTCTGCCAGTGGGTCTTGGACTTCCTGACGGGCAGACCCCAGGTGGTGAGAGCAGGCAACTGCACCTCCTCATCCATCACCCTCAACATAGGGGCCCCCCAGGGCTGTGTTCTGAGTCCCCTCCTCTACTCCCTGTACACACACGACTGTGTGGCTCAGCGGAGTAGCAACACAATCATCAAATTTGCTGACGACACAGTGGTGGTGGGCCTGATCTCTGCAAACGACGAGAGGGCCTACCTGGAAGAGGTCAAGGTCCTGGCGGGATGGTGCCAGGAAAACAGCCTCTCCCTGAAGTCAGCAAAACAAAGGAGATGATTGTGGACTTCAGGAGGTCGGGGGTCAAGGACTACAGCCCCCTCAGCATCGACGGGGCACAGGTTGAGAGAGTGAACAGCTTTAAGTACCTCGGAGCCTACATATCCGAGGACTTGACATGGACCACACACATTGACAGTGTTGTGAAGAAGGCACGACAACGCCTCTACTTCCTCAGGCGCCTAAGGAAGTTCCAAGTCAGTCAGAAGATCCTTAAGAACTTCTACTCATGTACAATAGAGAGCATCCTGACTGGCAACATCACCTCCTGGTTTGGGAATAGCACTGCACAAGACCAAAGCAGACTACAAAGAGTGACACGTTCAGCCGAACGCACAATTGGAGGGGGGCTCCCCACCCTCCAGAACATTTACAACAAGCGGTGCAGGGGCAAGGCTAAGAGAATCATTAAGGACTCCAGTCACCCGAACAACTGCCTCTTTGAACTGCTGCGGTCAGGCAAGCGATACCGGAGTCTCAAGGCGAGCACAGAAAGACTCAGAAGAAGCTTCTATCCCCAGGCCATCAGGCTGCTCAACGAACAATGAACGCTACACAACAACCATCAAACGCATATAGCACACACATCCACACGCACACACTCACTTTAAACAAACACACTGTAGCACCCACTCCCCACACTTTATATTTATTGATAAAGGATTTGCACTACAACTCGTACACCTTACTGTAAATTGTACCTAAATTGTACCTCATCCCATTTCTGCCTTGCACTATATAGTATTGTATATTAGTACACTGCATAGTATTGTATATTATATGGTAACTCAGTTACGTCTATTCTGCATCGAACATTGTACATATGTCTATACTGAACACTGTGACCTCATTTTCTACTTCTAATTTACATGCTATACTATGTTATTTGATACTTATCTTGTCTAGCACAGTCTCTGGAGCGTAACAGTAAGAAGCATTTTGTATAAAAGTATTCTGTACTTCTGTATGACAACTATTAAAGAAACTTGAAACATAGGTCAGAGCGGGTACATATTGTTAAGTAGATGAGGCTACCCACGGCTTCCCTGTAAATTTTTACATCTGTCAGTTTCTGAGCATCCTCCTGGTAATCAAGTTTCTGATCACATGGTGTTTCCCTTGTTCTACATTCCTGCATGTCAAAACGTTTCAGGATCTTTTCCACATATCTCTTCTGGGATACTGTTACACAATTGGCCGACTGCTCAAAGTCCATGCCTAGGAAATGCTTTAACCTGCCAAGGTCTTTAATTTTGAATCTGGTGGAGAGCATACCTTTCACCTGATCTAGGTTCCTAGTGTTGTCTGCTGCGATGATCAAATCATCCACCCAAATGACGATTATCACTTTTCCTGACTCTTTTGACTCCCTTGAGTAAACACAGGGGTCTACTGGATTCTGTAGGAAGTGATCCTCAATGAGGCATGTGTGAAGCATCTCGTTCCAATTTCGCCCAGACTGTTTCAGGCCGTAAATGGATTTTTCTAGCTTGCACACTAGTTTTCCCCCTTTCTTTTCGTAACCTTCAGGTTGTTCCATATATATCTCCCTATCAAAATCAGATTGTCCTCAGCTGCTTTCTGAACCACTACCCTTACACTGGTCAGGTTGGCTGTGGGGGGAAATGTTTCACCATAGTCTATCCCCTCCCTCTGACTGAAACCCTTAGCTACAAATCTCGCTTTGTACTTTTTGTGGCCTTCGATCCCTTCCTTGATTGAGTCAGCTGACCAGCTGCTCCTAGTAGTGCCTACAACTAGGCATAAGCTCAGGGGGGACCGTGCTTTCTCCGTTGTCGTCCCCAAAATGTGGAATGAGCTGCCACTGCAGATTAGGCAGGCCTCATCACTGCCCCGTTTCAAAGGCCTCCTTAAGACCCACCTTTTCTCTCTGGCTTTCGACACCATGTAGCTTGTTGATTTTATGATCTTATTGTCTTACTGTGTTGTTGTTTTATCGTTCTGTTACTGTGTCCTTTGCTTTTAAATATATATATATATATATATATATATTTTTTTAAGTACTCTGATCTATTTAAATTTGTATTGCTGCCTATGTTTACCTATTTTTTTTCTTCTCTGTTTTGCTACTCTTGTTTTTTTATCTATTTTTAGTGCTGCTTATAGTTTTTAATATGCTCCCTCTGTACAGCACTTTGTGCCCCTGTGGCTGTTAAAGCGCTTTATAAATAAAGTTGGATTGGATTGGATTGAGTACACCCATTTTCCTCCCACTGTCTGTCTGCCCTCTGGCAATTTTGTGAGGGTAAAGGTGTGGTTGTCCTCTAAGGACCTCATCTCCTCGTCCATCGCTCTCTCCCACTTACTCGACTCTGGGGACACTCTGGCTTCCTTAAAAGACTGAGGCACGCCACACACCACTCTGTAGCAGTAATCAATATTGGCGAGTGTACTGTCATCCTCGTCACTTCCTCTCCGGGCATAATCTATCAGATATTTTGGGGGTTTGTGTTCCCTTGAGGGATACCTCCCACTGCTTGGGGCACTTGACGTCACCCTCGGGTGCTCCTCGTCATCGCCCTCTGGGGAGGCTGGCTGTCTGCTTGCACGCCTGTGCTCAGTACGCTAGGCTGTGGTGTCTCTGTCCCTCCATACCTTACCCCGGAGTCCAGCCATGGCTCCTCTGTCTGTGTCTCGATTTCGCACGTTGTCTTGGTGACAAATTTCACTAGTCTGTGCTTTTGCACCTTCCCTTTACCGTGATAGTAGACTAGGAGTGCTGGGCTCCCTCTGTCGTGTCCTACAAAGAGCCCTTTTTCACATCTGGACTCAAGCTTGCCTCTGTCCTGCTGGTAAGCATAGCACACTGATCCGAATTTGTGCATTCTGGCTAGATTACATCTTTTCCCAGTCATTGCTGTATATGGGGTGGTGCCCATGTGTTTATTAAAACACCTGTTTCTGGTGTAAGCGGCTTCTTGTACCGCATAATGCCACAGGCTCTTCGGTATGTTACTATCGTCTAGCTTACACCTGGCCATTTCAAAAAGGGTGCGCCATTCCCTCTCTGCTACCCCGTTCTGATGTGGGGAGTAGGGACATGACGTCTCGTGTCTGATCCTGTTCTTTCTCAGCAGTGATTGGAACTCTCTGTTTGTAAACTCAGTCCCGTTGTCTGACCTCAAACATTTTACGTCCCCATAGGGGGCTACATTGGCAAGGAACTTTTCCGTGGCTTGGAGTGCATCACTCTTTGCTTTAAGGAAATAGACGAACACTACGCCTGTACCCACATCTGTAAAGGACTGTACATAGTTAAAGCCACCTATGGACTCGTTCCTTACTGGACCGGCTAGGTCGGTGTTAACTAGCTCCAGTGGTCTCTTTACCTTCTCCGTGGGGTCCCTGTTCCTTGTTTGAGTAAACTTCCCCCTTATGCAAACTTCACATTCTTTGTCAGGTCTATGCTTTTCACCTTTAATGTGCATACCGTCTGTCACTGCTTGCAGCTTTAGTAAATCCTCATGATTACAATGACCCATAATTTCATGCCACGTCTGGATGTCATGACTGACAGTCACATTACATTTTTCATTAGTATTGCACTCCGTTTGTAGGTAATACATTCTCCCATATACGTCGATGTTAAACCGCGTACCATCTCGTTCTACAAGAACATCTTTACCTTCACTAAAGAACACTTCGGCGCTGTTAGCAGTAGCAGATTTTACTGAGAATAGTTCTTGTGGGAACGAGGGTATATATAGAGCGTCCTTTAATATCACTGTACACCGGTGTCCCTTACTGTCTATAAGGCGTACCTGTGCGTCTCCTCTCCCTTGCGCCAACCCGTAGGTGCGCTTCCCGTCTGCCAGCTCCATGCTGTGTCCCTCCGGCTCGAAGGATTTATCGAAGTTCTTGAAACTGTTCCTGTCGTTGATGATGTGGGACGACGCACCTGTGTCCACGATCAGTCCCCTCCTCGGGAACTGCCGGTGCTGCGTTGGCCGGGTGACGCCCGTAGTCCGCGCCCCGAAAACGAAGTCCTCTCGTCCTGCCGCTCTCCGGGCGTCATCTCGACTCGTCTCACCATCTCCGCCATCTTGTTTGTAGTCGCCATCTTGGCCGCGATCTCGTCCATCGCCGCCATCTTGTCCGTAGCCTCGACCTCGTCTGTCGCCGCCATCTTGTCCATGGGCGCCGCCTCGTCTATAGCCGACATCTTGCCCATGTGCGTATCGGGCGCTCTGGTCTTGTTTCTTTCGGCACACTTTGTCTGTGTGCCCCGATGATCTGCAGAAGTTGCACCAGACCGTCTTGTTGCCCATTCTCTCCGCATCGCCAACACGTCAGCTCCGTCGTGGGCCTGGCCTTTTCCCTCTGTGTCGCTCGGGCTTTCAGTGCTATCCCCCCCGCTTCCGCGGCGTCTGGGTGGATATCCTCTGAGGCCTCAAAGTTCCGCAGCTTGGCTTTGAACTGCCCCAATGTCATGTCCGTTGAACCGTGGGTAACCAGTAGCGCGAACGGCCTGTACAACTCCGGTAGTCATCATCACCATCGCCATCATTAGCCCCTCACCTGGTGCCTCTCCTGCACTCTTGAGCGCCGTCATGATCTGCTCAGTACGGATGATGTATTCTGTCATCGTCTCTGTGTGCCCCTTCTTCAGAGCCGTTAACGTTACGTAGAGGGACACTACTCTGGGCCTTCCCCATCCGATGTAATGCTCCCTCAACACTCCCAGGCTTTCTCTGCCTTTGTCCTTCGTGTCGCTGAATATTAGCCCCAAGCTCGTATTGTCGAGCAGCGGCGCCAACTCATAGTATGCGTCCGCATTAAGCTTGTCGTCTTGGGCTTGGTCCTCCGCCGTCAGTGGCCCCGCGGGGGCCGCCAAGATCACCGCCTTGAGTCCCGCGCCGAGCATGCAATATAGCATGCGCTCTTCCCAGAGCTCATATCCCTCCGCTTTTCCATTAAATGAGGGCCATTTGCTCCTTCCCTTGGTCGCCATCCTCCTTCTTGGTGGTAGGTGTAGCTTAAGCTCCGTTGGCCTAGTATCTAGCCACGCGGTACTCCCGGTGCTACTCTGGCCTACACTTCAGCTAAGCTAGCTACCCTTATTATTTCGCCCATAACCTGTTAACAGAATTGGCTATGGGGCGACAATAATATGTACAAGAGGCATGGTTTCTATCTTTGGCCTTGCTCTGTTGGCAGCGGTTTATTCATTCATATTGATTCATAACACAGCAGCTCATGTGATCTCCTCTCCGGGAGAGGCAGATGTGGGGAGAAGAAAGAGAAGGAGGGAACCAAGGCTTATATACTCCCAACCTGGCGTAGACAGTAGAAGCTCCGCCTATAGCGCCCTCCAGTGGACACAGATATATATGCAGTCATGGGAGCAGTAGAGGACAGTGAGAGAGAGTGAGAGAGAGAGAGAGAGAGAGAGAGAGAGAGAGAGAGAGAGAGAGAGAGAGAGAGAGAGAGCACTGCCCGACAGGAACCATGACGCTGTCAAGCCAAATGTTTGATTCTTCTCACTCACGCCTGTATTTATGCATACGTCTTGGCTTCAGTGGTGGACGTGGTGGAGTATTGGGGGGTAGACATTTTCCCATCCGCCTTCTGTGAAGACCTGCCCCTACTCTGCTCTGACCCTGATATTCTTTTTCTTTTTTTTATTATGTTTTTGGTAGATATTTATTGGTTCTTACTACCGGGCAGTCCGGTAGAGAGAGAGAGAGAGAGAGAGAGAGAGAGAGAGAGAGAGAGAGAGAGAGAGAGAGAGAGGAAGAATGGGAGACAGACCAGGGGAAGACATTCGGCAAAGAACGCCGGGTCCGGGAATCGAACCCGGGTCGGCTGTGCCGCAACGCAGCATATTACGTGGTTCGCCACTCGGACGCCTGACCCTGATATTCTTACCCTACCCCTAACCATCTTACTCCTCATCCCTAAACTAACTAACGAAGGCAATGAGTACTAGCCAATCAGAGGCTGAGTAGGGCGGGTCTTTGCGCAATGCGGGTAGGATGAAAATGAAGAACAAATCACGTCCCATTGAAAATGTAACGCAAGATTTAATTGTCAAATGCGGGACACAGCCAGACCATGGCTGACAGATATAGTTAGAGAAGAAAGACAGAGCCTGAGAGTGGCTGGGAGGAAGTGCAAATAGACTCACTGGTGACATCACTACCTGTCATGACCTCTTGTCAGCATTTTCCAAAAACATTACTATTTCACCATAAGATTGAGGTCATGGCTAAGAACCTCCACAAACTGCAGACCACCATGTCTTCCCTCCTCCCTCGCTTCCCCTCCAGTCAATGCGGAGGACTTTGCCATCTTCTTTGAGAAAAAGGTAGAGAACATCCACAGCTGCTTCTCCCAACCCCCACCCATTCCAAATGCTGAATCAAGAGCCTCATCTTTCTCTCCCATTACAGACGCTGAAGCTTTGACACTGGTGACGTTGAACCGTCCCACTACATGCCAGCTGGACCCAATACCCTCCCCACTCCTCCAGACCATAGCACCAGACATCCTAACTGCAACCAGTCTAATGTAGTCTAGCGTCTGACAGACCACCATGTAGTCTACCGTCTGACAGACCACCATGTAGTCTACTGTCTGACAGACCACCATGTAGTCTACTGTCTGACAGACCACCATGTAGTCTACTGTCTGACAGACCACCATGTAGTCTGCTTACCATGGTGTATTAAGATTTATTACCGGATATAGATCACTTACCCATCATTTCACTCTGTATGCTATAGTTGACTGGCCGTCCTTGACTGCCCATAGACTGCTTCATTGGTACACCTTCATTTATAAAGCATTTATTGGTCAGCTCCCTTTTTACCTTGGTTCATACCTCACCATCACATCAAACCCATTTTACAGCTTACGATCCCAGGACTATTTATATGCCTCAGTACCCAGAACCCGCACAGAGTTTGGGAAAAGGGCCTTCATGTTCTCCGCTCCCTCTGCCTGGAATGGACTTCAAAAAACTTTGAAACTGCAGGCCCTCACTACCATATCTGATTTTAAAGTTCAAATTAAGGGTATTTTAAAGAATGAGATGGGAGAATGTCTCTGTCTGTGTTTTGTGTATTTGTATGTTTGTTTTTGTTTTGCTGCCATTTTGGCCAGGTCTTGCTCAAAAAAGAGATCTTTGATCTCAAGTGACTACCTGGTCAAATAAAGGTAAAATAAAAAAAGTATACCGTCTGATAGACCGCCATGTAGTCTACTGTCTGACTGACCACCATGTAGTCTACTGTCTGACAACCACCATGTAGTCTACTGTCTGACTGACCACAATGTAGTCTACTGTCTGACAAACCACCATGTAGTCTACTGTCTGACTGACCACCATGTCGTCTACTGTCTGACTGACCACCATGTAGTCTACTGTCTGACAGACCACCATGTAGTCTAATGTCTGACAGACCACCATGTAGTCTAATGTCGGACAGACCACCATGTAGTCTAATGTCGGACAGACCACCATGTAGTCTACTGTCTGACAGACCACCATGTAGTCTAATGTCTGACAGACCACCATGTCTAATCCCACTACATGCCAGCTGGACCCAATACCAGATCACCAGACATCCTCCCCACTCCTCCAGACCAGAGCACCAGACATCCTCCCCACTCCTCCAGACCAGAGCACCAGACATCCTCACCACTACTCCAGACCAGAGCACCAGACATCCTCCCCACTCCTCCAGACCAGAGCACCAGACATCCTCACCACTCCTCCAGACCAGAGCACCAGACATCCTCACCACTCCTCCAGACCAGAGCATCAGACATCCTCCCCACTCCTCCAGACCAGAGCACCAGACATCCTCACCACTCCTCCAGACCAGAGCATCAGATATCCTCCCCACTCCTCCATACCAGAGCACCAGACATCCTCCCCACTCCTCCAGACCAGAGCACCAGACATCCTCCCCACTCCTCCAGACCAGAGCACCAGACATCCTCCCCACTCCTCCAGACCAGAGCACCAGACATCCTCCCCACTCCTCCAGACCAGAGCACCAGACATCCTCCCCACTCCTCCAGACCATATCATGGAGAGGCACCCTACCCCCCTATCGCCCCTCTGGTCTGAATGGTGTCCCCTGACTCTTCCTCTTCTTTCCTTCCTCAGATACCCAAGTCTCTGAACGGATCTCGGCCTTGCCTGTCTTTCTGCCTAGATGACGGCCAACCACCTCAAACTGAACCTAAGCAAAATGGAGTAACTTCACCTTCCAGGCGAATCCTTCCCACTGACTGACCTGATCACAGTGGAAAACGTAGCCGTGGCTCCGTCCCCGACCATCAAGAACCTAGGTGTGGTCCTTGATGACCGGCTGAACTTCTCTGCTCACATCGTCTCAACAACCAGAACCTGCAGATTATTCCTGAGCAACGTCAGAAGGATCCGCCCCTTCCTGACAAAATAACTCAACTCATCCTGCAATCACCAGTCATGTCTCGCCTTGACTACTGCAATGCACTGCTAGGTGGTTTTTTTCGGCTTCCGCCACCACGGCACTCATACAGAATGCAGGGGCCCGCCTGATCTCCAATCTACCAAAGTCAGCCCACGTCATACCACTTCTGAGAAAGCTGCACTGGCTTCTCATTACTGCACGAATGCAGTGAGGGGGATGGCTCCCTCCTACCTCCAGTCAATGGTCTCTAACTACACACCCCTAGGCTCTGCTATTCT
>NC_140166.1:19718648-19846148 GCF_963971535.1 Notolepis coatsorum | reverse complement strand
CAGTGGACCAATTGCATGCTTTTGCAGAGGACAAGAAGCCTTCAGTCGACTCCTTCAGACATTAAGCACCCCCCACAGCCCAAATGGAATGATGCAAAAAAAATAAAATAAAAAATAAAAAAAATAATTAAAAAAAATATTATACTTTTCTTTATTTGTAATTTTTTTTATTCAACCAATAGTCGACTAACGGCAAATGTTGGCCAATCATAGTCGACCATCCAAATCCTTAGTCGGGGACAGCCCTACTGTCAATACTAGACTATTGTCAAAACCAGATTATTGTAAATGCTAGTCTTTTGTCAATACTAGACTAATGTAAATACCAAACTACTGTCAATACTAGACTACTGTAAATACTGGACTGCTGTCAATAATAGACTACTGCAAGTACTAAACTACTGTCAATATTAGACTACTGTCAAATTACTGCAAGTACTAAACTACTGTCAATATTAGACTACTGCATTTATACTGAACTACTGTCAATACTAGATTACTGAAAGTACTAAACTACTGTCAATCAATACTAGACTACTGTCAATATTAGACTACTGTAAATAGTAGACTACTGTCAATACTAGATCACTGTTAATATTAGACCACTGAAAATACTATATTACTGTTAATACTAGAGTACTGTCAATACTAGACTCATGTAAATAATAAACTACTGTCAATACTAGACTAATGGAAATACAAGATTACTGTCAATACTAGACTACCGTCAATACTAGATTATTGCAAGTACTAAAATACTGTCAATGCTAGACTAATGTAAATACTAAACTACTGTCAATACCAAACTACTGTCAATACTAGATTACTGTAAATACTGGACTACTGTCAATAATAGACTACTGCAAATACTGAACTACTGTCAATACTAGACTACTGTCAATATACTAGATTACTGCAAATACTGAACTACTGTCAATACTAGATTACTGAAAGTACTAACCTACTGTCAATCAATACTAGACTACTGTCAATATTAGACTACTGCAAATACTGAACTACTGTCTATATTAGACTACTGCAAATATTATATTACTGTCAATACTAGACTAATGTAAATACAAGACTACTGTCAATACTAGACTACTGTAAATACTGGAATACTGTCAATACTAGACTACTGTCAATACTAGACTAATGTAAATACTGGACTACTGTCAATACTAGACTACTGTCAATACTAGACTAATGTAAATACTGGACTACTGTCAATACTAGACTACTGTAAATACTGGACTAATGTAAATACAAGACTACTGTCAATACTAAACTACTTTAAATACTAGACTAATGTAAATACTGGACTACTGTCAATACTAGACTACTGTCAATACTAGATTACTGTCAATACTAGACTAATGTAAATACAAGACTACTGTCAATACTAAACTACTTTAAATACTAACCTACTGTCAATAGGCTACTGTCAATACTATACTACTGCATATACTAAACTACTGCCAATACCAAACTACTGTCAATACTGGATTACTGTAGATACTTAAATACTGCAAGTACTACTAAACTACTGTCAATACTAGATTAATGCAAGTACTAAACTACTGTCAATATTAGACTACTGTCAATATTAGACTACTGCAAATACTGAACTACTGTCAATACTAGATTACTGCAAGTACTAAACTACTGTCGATACTAGACTACTGTCAATATTAGACTACTGCAAATACTGAACTACTGCAAATATTATATTACTGTCAATACTAGACTAATGTAAATACAAGACTACTGTCAATACTAAACTACTTTAAATACTAACCTACTGTCAATTAGGGCTGCAACTAATGACTATTTTGGTAGTCGACTAACCTGTCGATAATTTTTTCGATTAGTCGACTAATCGAAAAAAAGTATATAAAAAAAAATATATATCTTTACCTATCTATATACCTATATACCTATCTTTGTGAAAGTGGCTTCTCAGCTCTGGTCCAGCTGAAGACAGAGCAGAGGAACAGATTGGACATTGAGCATGACCTCAGAGTTGCTTTGTCTACCATCACCCCAGACTTTGAGACTCTTGTCAGGACCAAACAACATCCCCAGTTATCCCATTAGTTCCCCCAAACTTACTGTCGGTCTGTTATGTTAAGCTAAGAAGTCTTCAGCTGGACCAGAGCTGAGAAGCCACTTTCACAAAGATAGGTAGTGCAAAAAATAAATAATAATAATAATAATAATAATAAAAAAAAATTAAACGACTAATCGACGCAACAATTCCTCGTCAACGATTTTTTATAATCGACATCGACGATTATGTCGACTAATAGGCTACTGTCAATACTATACTACTGCATATACTAAACTACTGCCAATACTAAACTACAGTTAATACTAGACTACTGCAAATACTAAACTACTGCCAATACCAAACTACTAACTAGTGTCAATACTGGATTACTGTAGATACTTAAATACTGCAAGTACTAAACTACTGTCAATATTAGACTACTGCAAATACTGAACTACTGTAGTGTCAATACTAGATTACTGAAAGTACTAAACTACTGTAAATCAATACTAGACTACTGTCAATATTAGACTACTGCAAATATTATATTACTGTCAATACTAGACTAATGTAAATACAAGACTACTGTCAATACTATATTACTGTCAATACTAAACTACTGTCAATACTAGACTACTGTCAATACTAGATTATTGCAAGTACTAAACTACTGTCAATACTAGACTAATGTAAATACAAGACTATTATAAATACTATACTACTGCAAGTACTAAACTACTGCCAATACCAAACTACTGTCAATACTGGATTACTGTAGATACTTAAATACTGCAAGTACTACTAAACTACTGTCAATACTAGATTAATGCAAGTACTAAACTACTGTCAATATTAGACTACTGTCAATATTAGACTACTGCAAATACTGAACTACTGTCAATACTAGATTACTGCAAGTACTAAACTACTGTCGATACTAGACTACTGTCAATATTAGACTACTGCAAATACTGAACTACTGCAAATATTATATTACTGTCAATACTAGACTAATGTAAATACAAGACTACTGTCAATACTAAACTACTTTAAATACTAACCTACTGTCAATTAGGGCTGCAACTAATGACTATTTTGGTAGTCGACTAACCTGTCGATAATTTTTTCGATTAGTCGACTAATCGAAAAAAAAGTATATAAAAAAATATATATATCTTTACCTATCTATATACCTATATACCTATCTTTGTGAAAGTGGCTTCTCAGCTCTGGTCCAGCTGAAGACAGAGCAGAGGAACAGATTGGACATTGAGCATGACCTCAGAGTTGCTTTGTCTACCATCACCCCAGACTTTGAGACTCTTGTCAGGACCAAACAACATCCCCAGTTATCCCATTAGTTCCCCCAAACTTACTGTCGGTCTGTTATGTTAAGCTAAGAAGTCTTCAGCTGGACCAGAGCTGAGAAGCCACTTTCACAAAGATAGGTAGTGCAAAAAATAAATAATAATAATAATAATAATAATAATAAAAAAAAATTAAACGACTAATCGACGCAACAATTCCTCGTCAACGATTTTTTATAATCGACATCGACGATTATGTCGACTAATAGGCTACTGTCAATACTATACTACTGCATATACTAAACTACTGCCAATACTAAACTACAGTTAATACTAGACTACTGCAAATACTAAACTACTGCCAATACCAAACTACTAACTAGTGTCAATACTGGATTACTGTAGATACTTAAATACTGCAAGTACTAAACTACTGTCAATATTAGACTACTGCAAATACTGAACTACTGTAGTGTCAATACTAGATTACTGAAAGTACTAAACTGCTGTAAATCAATACTAGACTACTGTCAATATTAGACTACTGCAAATATTATATTACTGTCAATACTAGACTAATGTAAATACAAGACTACTGTCAATACTATATTACTGTCAATACTAAACTACTGTCAATACTAGACTACTGTCAATACTAGATTATTGCAAGTACTAAACTACTGTCAATACTAGACTAATGTAAATACAAGACTATTATAAATACTAGATTACTGCAAGTACTAAACTACTGTCAATATTAGACTACTGTCGATACTAGACTACTGTCAATATTAGACTACTGCAAATACTGAACTACTGCAAATATTATATTACTGTCAATACTAGACTAATGTAAATACAAGACTACTGTCAATACTAAACTACTTTAAATACTAACCTACTGTCAATTAGGGCTGCAACTAATGACTATTTTGGTAGTCGACTAACCTGTCGATAATTTTTTCGATTAGTCGACTAATCGAAAAAAAGTATATAAAAAAATATATATATCTTTACCTATCTATATACCTATATACCTATCTTTGTGAAAGTGGCTTCTCAGCTCTGGTCCAGCTGAAGACAGAGCAGAGGAACAGATTGGACATTGAGCATGACCTCAGAGTTGCTTTGTCTACCATCACCCCAGACTTTGAGACTCTTGTCAGGACCAAACAACATCCCCAGTTATCCCATTAGTTCCCCCAAACTTACTGTCGGTCTGTTATGTTAAGCTAAGAAGTCTTCAGCTGGACCAGAGCTGAGAAGCCACTTTCACAAAGATAGGTAGTGCAAAAAATAAATAATAATAATAATAATAATAATAATAAAAAAAAATTAAACGACTAATCGACGCAACAATTCCTCGTCAACGATTTTTTATAATCGACATCGACGATTATGTCGACTAATAGGCTACTGTCAATACTATACTACTGCATATACTAAACTACTGCCAATACTAAACTACAGTTAATACTAGACTACTGCAAATACTAAACTACTGCCAATACCAAACTACTAACTAGTGTCAATACTGGATTACTGTAGATACTTAAATACTGCAAGTACTAAACTACTGTCAATATTAGACTACTGCAAATACTGAACTACTGTAGTGTCAATACTAGATTACTGAAAGTACTAAACTACTGTAAATCAATACTAGACTACTGTCAATATTAGACTACTGCAAATATTATATTACTGTCAATACTAGACTAATGTAAATACAAGACTACTGTCAATACTATATTACTGTCAATACTAAACTACTGTCAATACTAGACTACTGTCAATACTAGATTATTGCAAGTACTAAACTACTGTCAATACTAGACTAATGTAAATACAAGACTATTATAAATACTAGATTACTGCAAGTACTAAACTACTGTCAATATTAGACTACTGTCGATACTAGACTACTGTCAATATTAGACTACTGCAAATACTGAACTACTGCAAATATTATATTACTGTCAATACTAGACTAATGTAAATACAAGACTACTGTCAATACTAAACTACTTTAAATACTAACCTACTGTCAATTAGGGCTGCAACTAATGACTATTTTGGTAGTCGACTAACCTGTCGATAATTTTTTCGATTAGTCGACTAATCGAAAAAAAGTATATAAAAAAAAATATATATCTTTACCTATCTATATACCTATATACCTATCTTTGTGAAAGTGGCTTCTCAGCTCTGGTCCAGCTGAAGACAGAGCAGAGGAACAGATTGGACATTGAGCATGACCTCAGAGTTGCTTTGTCTACCATCACCCCAGACTTTGAGACTCTTGTCAGGACCAAACAACATCCCCAGTTATCCCATTAGTTCCCCCAAACTTACTGTCGGTCTGTTATGTTAAGCTAAGAAGTCTTCAGCTGGACCAGAGCTGAGAAGCCACTTTCACAAAGATAGGTAGTGCAAAAAATAAATAATAATAATAATAATAAAAAAAAATTAAACGACTAATCGACGCAACAATTCCTCGTCAACGACGATTATGTCGACTAATAGGCTACTGTCAATACTATACTACTGCATATACTAAACTACTGCCAATACTAAACTACAGTTAATACTAGACTACTGCAAATACTAAACTACTGCCAATACCAAACTACTAACTAGTGTCAATACTGGATTACTGTAGATACTTAAATACTGCAAGTACTAAACTACTGTCAATATTAGACTACTGCAAATACTGAACTACTGTAGTGTCAATACTAGATTACTGAAAGTACTAAACTACTGTAAATCAATACTAGACTACTGTCAATATTAGACTACTGCAAATATTATATTACTGTCAATACTAGACTAATGTAAATACAAGACTACTGTCAATACTATATTACTGTCAATACTAAACTACTGTCAATACTAGACTACTGTCAATACTAGATTATTGCAAGTACTAAACTACTGTCAATACTAGACTAATGTAAATACAAGACTATTATAAATACTAGATTACTGCAAGTACTAAACTACTGTCAATATTAGACTACTTTCAATACTAGACTACTGTCAATATTAGACTACTGCAAATATTATATTACTGTCAATACTAGACTAATGTAAATACTAGACTACTATTAAACTACTGCAAATACTATATTACTGTCAATACTAGACTACTGTCAATACTAGATTATTGCAAGTACTAAACTACTGTCAATACTAGACTAATGTAAATACTAGACTATTGTCAATACTAGATTACTGCAAGTACTAAACTACTGTCAATACTAGACTATACTGTCAATACTAGACTACTGTAAATACTGGACTACTGTCAATACTAGACTACTGTAAATACTGGACTACTGTCAATACTAGATTACTGCAAGTACTAAACTACTGTCAATACTAGACTATACTGTCAATACTAGACTACTGTCAATACTAGATTACTGCAGGTACTAAACTACTGTCAATACTAGACTAATGTAAATACTAACCTACTGTCAATACTAAACTACTTTAAATACTAACCTACTGTCAATAGGCTACTGTCAATACTATACTACTGCATATACTAAACTACTGTCAATACTAAACTACAGTTAATACTAGACTACTGCAAATACTAAACTACTGCCAATACCAAACTACTAACTACTGTCAATACTGGACTACTGTAGATACTTAAATACTGCAAATACTAAACTACGGTCAATACTAGACTAATGTCAATACTAGATTACTGCAAGTACTAAGCTACTGTCAACACTAGACTACTGTCAATACTAGATTACTGCAAGTACTAAACTACTGTCAATACTAGACTACTGTCAATACTAGATTACTGCAAGTATTAAACTACTGTCAATATTAGACTACTGAAAATACTGAACTACTGTAGTGTCAATACTAGATTACTGAAAGTACTAAACTACTGTAAATCAATACTAGACTACTGTCAATATTAGACTACTGCAAATATTATATTACTGTCAATACTAGACTAATGTAAATACAAGACTACTGTCAATACTAGATTACTGCAAGTACTAAACTCCTGTCAATACTAGACTACTGTAAATACTGGACTACTGTCAATACTAGACTACTGTAAATACTGAACTACTGTCAATACTAGACTACTATTAAACTACTGCAAATACTATATTACTGTCAATACTAGACTATTGTCAATACTAGATTACTGCAAGTACTAAACTACTGTCAATACTAGACTACTGTCAATACTAGATTACTGCAAGTACTAAACTACTGTCAATACTAGACTACTGTAAATACTGAACTACTGTCAATACTAGACTACTGTTAATATTAAACTACTGCCAATATTAGACTACTGCAAATATTATATTACTGTCAATACTAGACTACTGTAAATACTGGACTACTGTCAATACTAGATTACTGCAGGTAGTAAACTACTGTCAATACTAGACTAATGTAAATACTAACCTACTGTCAATAGGCTACTGTCAATACTATACTACTGCATATACTAAACTACTGTCAATACTAAACTACAGTTAATACTAGACTACTGCAAATACCAAACTACTGCCAATACCAAACTACTAACTACTGTCAATACTGGACTACTGTAGATACTTAAATACTGCAAATACTAAACTACGGTCAATACTAGACTAATGTCAATACTAGACTATTGTCAATACTAGACTATTGTCAATATTAGCTTACTGCAAATACTAAACTATGGTAGATACTAGACTACTGCAAATAATAAACTACTGTAAATACGTAACTACTATCAATACTAAACTAATGTCAATATTAGACTACTGCAAATACTAAACTACTGTAAATACTAGACAATTGCAAATACGAAACTACTGTAAATACTAAACTACTATCAATACAAAATTAATGTCAATATTAGTAGGGCTGTCTAAAGCTTCGTTCGATGGGCATGGGATTCGAATATGAAAATAAAATGCGATGAACGGGTGGGGCTAGTCGAAAGGACTGGACATGGACAAGTTAAACATCAATTAATTTAATACAACAGGTAGTTTCGAGCTGCGCTGTCGTGCCTACGCACCACAGGGCTATTCTATTATGTACGGCTTTGACACGCTGCCGATTAAAATCAGCAACTCTTCCTCATCGTCGATTTCCTGTAGCTGCATCTAACGTTAGCTAAATGTTAAAGATTACTGTCAATACTGTACTAATGTAAATACTAGACTACTCTAAATACTAGACAAGTGTCAATAATAGACTAATGTAATTAGTAAACGACTGTCAATACCAAACTACTGTAAGTACTAAACTACTGTCAATACTAAACTACTGCCAATACTAAACTACTGTAAAGTTCTACTAACCTACTGTCAATACTAGACTAATGTAAATACTAAAATACTGTCAATACTAATATACTGTAAACACTAAACTACTGTAAATACTAGACTACTGTAAATACTAGACTACTGTCAATACTAGACTAATGTCAATATTAAACTAAATACTGGACTATTGTAAAATACTAGACTACTGTACATATTGTACTATTGTAAATACTGGACTACTTTAAATACTGGACTATTGTAAATACTGGACTACTGTACATACTGGACTATCTATGACTGCTTTTCCCTGTTCTTCCGCTTGGCCATCTCATGATGAATTTGCAATTGTATTGACACTAGTCCCCATTTAAATGTGAAACTGTATTCCAGGAGGGAGGGGAGAACAGCCGGTGCTGCGGTTGTTAAGTTGCTCTATTCTCTGCTCGTCATCATGCCTTTACAAGCATCAGATGATAATGATAATTACTGTGGATCTTATTCTGATGATGCTTTGTCCCACATCCTGCAACAGAAGAAACATGTCCCACATTTCAATGAAGTCAGACTTCAATGAAGTCATGCTTAAATGTTATATTAAATTATATTAAACATGTTAGCAGAGGTGGCCCATCAGGGCCAGCGAAGCCGTCTCTGCTGTCTGCTGGCACAGGGACGCGGCAAGGGGGGGTGCTGTGGGGGCTGCAGCACCCCCACCTGGCAGGGAGTTGTAACTGCAAGGTTGTTTTGGCTTTTATTCCATTGTAATACCGTATCCTACTCAATGTCACTGAGCGGCACTGCAGATTTACCCTACTCTTGGAATTCATTACCGGCCAGATCCTCATAGGGGCGCTGTCTCGATAATGCAGTGTTATTAAAGCAGTGTTAAAGTTATGCGTGTAGCCCAGGGCTATTCAACTAAATTGTTCAGGGGGCCACATTGTCAGAAACCCAAGGGGCCAGGGGCCGGACTGCCACAGCGCCTCCCCGTGCTATGAATATATGTACACTTGACACAACACGCAACCACATTTTCACAACTTTTATTTAACTACATTGCAAAAGTAGTATACTTTTCAAAAAAAGTGCTTCATTTATGTGCCACATCTGCAACATCTCCTGCAAAAAGTGCTTCATTTATGACTGTGCAACAACTGCAACATCTCCTCTTCAACATTTCAATATAAAAATAAAATAAAAAAGAAACAAGTGCATGATGTGCATCTGAACATTCTAACATCAACACTTGAACAAAAAAACACATTTATAGTGCAGCTGAGCTTATGAAAAAGTGCTTCATGTCTGTGCAACAACAGCAAATCACAGCATCTTATTAGCACTTATTGTCCACTCTTAACTCTCAAACATCAGGGGGGTGGGGGGCAGACAGGCCTAGCCTACATACACACATCTAATGAGAGCGATTGCACTTCTATGACTGGGCAATGGCAGAGAAAGAGGGTTCATAGGAAGTGAGGGCTACCCGCAAACAGTGATGCAAATGCTCATTTGTCAAGGAGGCACGGTTGCTTGTTTTAATGGCATTCATGTGAGAGAAACTGGATTCACAGGTGTATGTTGAGCCAAACATTGTTTTTATTTTGGGGAATGTCTTGACATGAATACACTTTCTCCAAAATGTTGTGGTGGATTCATTCTCAAGTGCCTGCTTCAGAGCAGATGATGCTTGCATGTCAATTATTTCAAGTTGCAGGAGACCTTCATCAATGTGAAGTGATGCAAGGAACTCTTGTCCTTTTGTGGAAATAGCAGCTACATTGGCAAATGGGTTGCTCACAAAATGCATAAATTCTCTGGACATGTCAAATTCATCAAATCGACTTGCAAAGTTTTCCCTAAATGTATCAATGAAATCTGTCATTAATTGAGTGACTTTTGGCTCAATTGTGCGTGTTAACGTTGACATGAAAAGAAAAAAGTAAAAAAAATAAATAAAAAAAGAATATAAAAAAAGGGTTTTTTTTTTATTTTTTTTTATTTTTTTTATTATCATGTAATCTTTGGCGGGCCGGTCAGAATCATCCCGCGGGCCGGATCTGGCCCGCGGGCCGCCAGTTGAATAGCCCTGGTGTAGCCGATGGCCTGGAAGCGTGTATATTTTCCCTAACAGAGTTGCACTTCCGCGCGATCTGAGGGAAGGAGGCCGTTCACGCTAGTGTAGAGGGGCTAGTTGCTCAAATATATATCATTTTATATATAATTGTACCAACACAGATATTAGGCAGTACACACATTGTCCTGCAATACATGTACAGTGAATGCACAGCTACATACGCCATTTCGCCCTATATTTCTATCGCTGCTGCGGTCTACAGAGCAATGCAATTCATGCCATGAAACTGCCTAAAATATATTATATACAATATATATAATTGTATCAACACAGATGCACTGCATGGCACACATTGTCCTGCAATAAATGTACAGTTGATGCAGCTAATCACTCGTGTTTGACCTACATGAAAATACCTGAATTGAAAAAGACAAATAGATGTTTATATATTTTTTTATTTCGTGCACGTTGTGCAAATGGAGAGGCTGTGCTCTTTGCACACAACCCGTTTCGGGAAACCCAGCCAGGCGTCGGAGCGGCGGTGTCAGCCTCCCCGCTGGCATCGCTGTCTTCCTCCTCCTCCTCCTCCTCCTCCTCCTCCTCCTCCTCCTCCTCCTCCTCCTCCTCCTCCTCCTCCTCCTCCACTAGCGTGAACGGCCTCCTTCCCTCAGAGCGAGCCCACTTGTATCACCAGCAGCTGGACAGCAACATCGGAGCACTGTGATTGGTCCCGCCCCTATCTTCTCCCGGCCAATCAGATCGCGCAAACCGAACGCGGAAGTGTTATCTCAGCACCCCCAACTCTCACTGACTTCCCGCGCCCCTGTGCTGGCATAGATTGTCAGAATCAGAAAATTATATTTTTTATAATTTAATATAGCCTATATTTTCATTTGACAAAATGGGGAGATTTTGTTGATTGTCACATTCTTTAACCAATCAGATTTAGATGTTGACACTTTGGGCATTTTCTTTGTCAAGCTACAGTAGCTGGCCTAGCCTGTGTTTCTCACTCAATTCAGCTGAAGCCGCGGTCACTTCAATAAAGTATTTGACTACTATTTGAGAACTTTCATGATATATAGATATTTTTCAAGTGACATGAGAAGGCAAATAACAGAACAGCACTTTCACGAGAAATTAGATTCAAATCAACAGCGAGTGCCGCCCATTGCTACCGGTAGAATGGTGGTCAGATAAATGTGCTCCATCTGTATTAGACTATTATAAATACTATACTACTACAAATATTACTGCTGTAAATACTGGAGTGGTCTCTTATGAATACTGGACTACTGTAGATATTAGACTACTGCAAATACTGGACTATTATAAATATTAGACTACTGTAAATACTGGGCTCTGTACATGTAAAACTAAACTACTGGACTAATGTAAATACTAAAGTACTGAAAATACTATACTACTGCAAATATTAGACTGCTGTAAATACTGGTCTCTTATAAATACTAGACTACTGAAAATACCAGACTACTGCAAATACTGGACTATTGTAAATAGTGGGCTACTGTAAATAATGGACTATTGTAATTAATAGACTACTCTAAATACTGGACTACTGTAAATACTGGACTGTTGTATATACTGGACTATTGTAAATATTAGATTACTGTAAATGCATACTGGACTACGGTACATATTATACTATTGTAAATACTAGACTATTGTAAACACTAAACTACTGTAAATACATACTGGACTACTGTAAATACTAGACTATTATACATACTAGGCTACTGTAAACACTAGACTACTGTAAATGCTGGACTACTGTAAATAAATACTGAACTACTGTAAATACTAGAATATTATAAATACTAGGCTACTGTAAACACCAGACTACTGTATATAATGGACTATTGTAAATAGTTAACTATTGTAAATACCGGACTACTGTAAATACTGAACTATTTAAGGACTTGTCTACTGTTAATACTGGACTACTGCATATACTAGACTACTTTAAATATGGCACTATTGTAAATACTGGACTACTGTAAATAGATAATGGACTACTGTAAATACTAGATTATTGATTATTATAGTGTCTGGACTATTATAAATACTGGACTATTATAAATACTAGACTATGAGAAATACTGGACTACTGTAAATACTTGCCTATTGTAAATACTTGACTATTGTAAATACTAGACTACTTTGAATACAGGGATCTTATAAATGCTGGACTCCTGTAAATACTGGACTATTGCAAATACTATAGATTACTGTAAATGCTGGGATATTGTAAGGACTAGACTACTGTAAGTAGTTGACTATTATCAACACTGGACTACTGCATATACTTGACTATTGTAAATACTGGTGTACTGTAAATACTTGACTACTGTAAATATTAAACTATTTTAAGTACTGGACTATTGTAAATACTGGAGTATTGTAAATACTAGACCACTGTAAATATTGGACTACTGTAAATACTTCACTATTGTAAATTCTCGACTACTGTAAATACTTCACTATTGTAAACAGTAAACTATTGTAATTACTACCTTAAATACTGGACTATTGTAAATACTGGATACTGTTGATACCATATTTGTTCTCTGTTGTTGTGCATACAGTATAAAAGTAGTGCAATAAAATAACTCTAATTTACAGTACAATAATCACATAAATTTTTTTAGCATAGAATAGACATCATCTATCTATGGACTAAATGTAATAAATCACCACAGCCTTCTGAGAGTCTCTGGCTCTTTATCTCAGACGTGTACTCTGATTATAACTCTTTGTTATAATTAGGGATGTCCCGATCCGATCACGTGATTGGGATCGGGGCCGATCACGTAATTTTCCGAAGATCGGGATCGGCAAAAAATTATAATAAAAAAATCTGGATTTTTATTTAATTTTTTTCAACAAACATGACCATGTTCACGTCTTAAACTCATACTGAGGCCTTAGTTTTGGTTTTAAATTGCATATCATCATTCATTTATTTATTGTCACACAGAGCAGAAGAATTTTGCCAAAACAAACCAATAGTATCCAGCTGCAGAACGGCAGACCAGCCACACTCGCCACCAAAACTAAGGCCTCAGTATGAGTTTAAGACATGAACATGGTCATGTTTGTTGAATAAAAAAATAATAATAATAAAATAAAATAATTTCTTTTTTTGATCAGATCGGGAAAGATCGGTATCGGTAGATACTCAAAATCACATGATCGGGATCGGATCGGGAGCAAAGAAACATCATCGGGACATCCCTAGTTATAATCCACTATTCATTTGTTCATACGTTAATTAATATACATAATATTAATAACATAACTTACCTGTGCTACGCGTCCTATCAAACTATCGATAATGCACTATGAATCAACAAGTTGTTAATACTGTACACATTAGCTGTATGCTCTATGTCATTTCCACACCACATACGCTCAGACCCCAGTCACAAATGAGAAGCACCTCTATAGCCTTCTTGCACCCGCACCTGCACAACGCTTTCATACAGTATCACATAAAATTAGCATAAAATAGACATTAAAAGACTAAGGTGAAGAGGTACGTTTTTAGCTTACTTTTGAATTAGTAAGTTAGCCCCTCTGATGTCCATAGTTAAAGTGTTCCATAGCTTTGGTGCATATTTAGCAAAGGCTGCAACCCCAATTTAGTTTTGGCTGCTGTTGGGAACCTTCAATAAACCAGTAGTAGATGCTAGTACTGTTCTTGGGGGCACATAGTTCACAAGAGAATTGTTCTCTCTCCTGGTTCTAGTTGCCTAGCTGCAGAGTTTTGAATGAGTTGGAGTCTTTCTGTGTTTTTTTTCCGGGACCAGTAAGGAGTGTATTACAGTAGTCAAGTCGGCTTGAAATAAAGGAATGGATCAGTTTTTTTTATCTATAAATAGGCTAGTTGTACTTTAGCTATGCTTCTACGGTGGAAGAACAATGTTGATGTGTGACTTTACTTAAAGCTTCTTGAGTCTATGATAACGCCAAGACTTGTAACTTTGGGTTTAATCCAGAGTATGTTGCCCCATATTTTTCAGCAGCATTTCTCTTTTGGTTATAGGGTCGACAAGTAGGATTTCAGTTTTGTCCTCATTTAATTTTAGGAAGTTGTTGGTCATCCATTTGTTTATTGTTAAGAGACTGGTTACAGTCACTGTATGATCATTTGGTTCACCAGAGGTTTGGTTCTCTGTTCATACCATATTGGTTCTCTGTTTATACCTATTGGTTCTCTCTCTCTCGTTCTGTTTAATTATTATTTTTTTTTTTAATGTTTGGGCTTTCTGTATTTTTCACCCATCCCAATTTAGTCGTTATGCCAATTCCCTTCCTGGTCGTTGCGCGCATTGCCCCACTGTCGGCCTGGGGAGGGTGTAGAACTACCACATGCCTCCTCCGATACATGTGGAGTCGCCAGCCGCTTCTTTTTACCTGACAGCGAGGAGTTTCACTGGAGGAACGTAACACGTGCAGAGGTTCACGCTATTTCCCCCAGATCCCCTCCCTGTTGAACAGGCACCCCGACCAGTAGGAGTCGCAGTTTACAACGGCCAGGACACATACCCCACCGGCTTCCCACCCACTAACACTGCCAATATTGTGTTAGTAGGGACGACTGACCAAACCGGAGGTACCGCTGGATTCGATCCCAGAGTCTCTGCGGTGGTAGGCGAGTGCTTAGTCCACTGCGCTACCCAGCCACCCACATATTGGTTATCTGTTGATAATACCATATTGGTTCCCTGTTGATACTATTGGTTATCTGTTGATACCATATTGGTTCTCTGTTGATACTATTGTTTATCTGTTGATACCATATTGATTCTCTGTTGATACCATATTGGTTCTCTGTTGATACCATATTGATTCTCTGTTGATACCATACTGGTTCTCTGATGATACCCAGGGCACGAAATTAGAGCCCGCCACCTGCCATTGCCGGGCAGATTTTAGGTTTGGCGAGTGAGACTGAGAGGTCTGTCCGCCATGTGGCAGGCAACCAAATAGTCATGTATAAAACGGCGGTGTGTTTTGGTCTTACGACAGTCGCCTTTTTTTGCAGCCCCGTCTCTCACGGCGCGGCATCTCGTTGGCTTGTTTACCAACGTCACATCCGCTACTCTTCTTCTGCTTAGTGCTCTGTAGGGAGCTAACGTTACGCCCACCTAGCTATCCGCCGGTTAGCCAACGTTAGCGTATTAACGTTAAATGTGATATAAATAAGTATGTGGAACCATATTGAAGGAGTAAGCCAGCCGGGAAAAAGAGAACTCACCGCGGCTTTCTCACACGAAAAGGGGGAAGAAGTGGCAGCGAGAGCGGGACCACCGAATAAAATAAAGTTTAGAGAGGAGTGGACATTTGGAGATGCCGTTAGCCATTATCCTTTTGTGTGTGATTATTATTTTCTCACAGTCAAAGTCAAAAAGAAAAACAGAAACAACACGTTTGTCATCGGTAGTAAATCAATGAGATTGTGGACTCTGATGATGATTGAGGAGGTTTAAATTAGGTTTATAAAACCTTCACATTTTATTATGTTCTGTTAAATCCTGCAAAGAGGGTAGAGTGAGGAGTCTGATGATGTTTAACAGTAGGTTACAATTTAAGCTTACGATTCAAGTTCAAGTTCAAGTTTCAAGTTTCTGTAATAGTTGTCATACAGAAGTACAGAATACTTTTATACAAAATGCTTTTTACTGTTACGCTCCAGAGACTGTGCTAGACAAGATAAGTATCAAATAACATAGTATAGCATGTAAATTAGAAGTAGAAAATGAGGTCACAGTGTTCAGTATAGACATATGTACAATGTTCGATGCAGAATAGACGTAACTGAGTTACCATATAATATACAATATACTATGCAGTGTACTAATATACAATACTATATAGTGCAAAGCAGAAATGGGATGAGGTATAATTTAGGTACAATTTACAGTAAGGTGTACGAGTTGTAGTGCAAATCCTTTATCAATAAATATAAAGTGTGGGGAGTGGGTGCTACAGTGTGTTTGTTTAAAGTGAGTGTGTGCGTGTGGATGTGTGTGATGTGCGTTTGATGGTTGTTGTGTAGTGTTCATTGTTCGTTGAGCAGCCTGATGGCCTGGGGATAGAAGCTTCTTCTGAGTCTTTCTGTGCTCGCCTTGAGACTCCGGTATCGCTTGCCTGACCGCAGCAGTTCAAAGAGGCAGTTGTTCGGGTGGCTGGAGTCCTTAATGATTCTCTTAGCCTTGCCCCTGCACCGCTTGTTGTAAATGTTCTGGAGGGTGGGGAGCCCCCCTCCAATTGTGCGTTCGGCTGAACGTGTCACTCTTTGTAGTCTGCTTCGGTCTTGTGCAGTGCTATTTCCTGCATTGACTTGACAATTGATTGAATTGACATGTATTGATTAATCAATCATCAATGAATATATTAAAATAATTTGCAAATTTATTTACTCTGGCCTCCTATTTAAGTGTATTCTTCAACATAATATCCTATCTACTTGAAATTTACAGATTATTTTTATATATATGTGACACAAAAATGCGTTTATTTTTTTGGCTGGTAAGAAATATGCTTGGCGGGTAGATTTTTCCCATCTACCCGCCACTGGCCGGTGAGTCAAAAAGTTAATTTCGTGCCCTGATGATACCATATTGGTTCTCTGTTGATAGTATTGGTTCTCTGTTGATACCATATTGGTTCTCTGTTGATACTATTGGTTCTCTGTTGATACTATATTGATTCTCTGTTGATACCATATTGGTTCTCTGTTGATACCATATTGGTTCTGATGATACCATTGGTTCTCTTGTTGATACCATATTGGTTCTCTGATGATACCATATTGGTTCTCTACCATATATATATATGTACATCTCTGTCTCTCTATATATATACACCTCTCTGTCTTTCTCTCCCTATGTCTATACCTTTCTGTGTCTCCCCATATCTCTCTCTATCTCTCTATCTTTCTGTATCCCTATCTTTCTAGTTCTAGTGTAGTTAGAGACCATTGACCGGAGGTAGGTGGGAGCGATTCCCTTTGCCGCACGGTATGCCAGGTAGAGGGCCTTGAAGCGGATTCGTGCAGCAATGGGGAGCCAGTGCAGGTCCCTAAGAAGTGGGGTGACATGGGCCGACTTTGGTAGGTTTGAGATCAGGCGGGCCGGTGCGTTCTGAATGAGTTGAAGAGGCTTGGTGGCAGTGGCCGGGAGGCCAGCAAGCAGTGCGTTGCAGTAGTCGAGGCGGGAGATGACTCTTGATTGGACGAGGAGTTGGGTGGCTTCTTTTGTCAGGAAGGGGCGGATCCTTCTGACGTTGCTCAGGAGGAATCTGCAGGTTCTGGTTGTCGCTGCAATGTGAGCGGAGAAGTTCAACTGGTCGTCGAGGACAACACCAAGGTTCTTGGCGGTCGGGGACGCGGTCACAGCTGCATTCTCGACTGTGATGGAAAGGTCGGTCAGGGGGCAGGATTTGGCCGGCAGGTGGAGCAATTCTGTTTTGCTTAGGTTCAGTTTGAGGTGGTTGGTCGTCATCCAGGCAGAGATGTCGGACCGACAGGCCGAGATCCGCTCAGAGACGTGGATATCTGAGGGAGGGAAGAAGAGGAAGAGTTGAGTATCATTGGCATAACAATGATACGAGAAGGCATGAGACGTGATAATGTTACCCAGAGATTTAGTGTAGAGGGAGAAGAGAAGGGGTCCTAGGACCGAGCCCTGGGGGACACCTGTCCGCAGGGGGCGGGTGGCCGACAGGGTTCCTCTCCATGACACTTGGTAGGAGCGGTCATTGAGGTATGATGTCAGCCATGTCAGCGCAGAGCCAGCCACTCTCATTCCTGCGAGGGACGCGAGGAGGATCTGAATTTGATTAATAAAATCAAATTTGATTTATTGAAAATTGTATTAACAGATTGCAGAATGGGTACAATACAGTAAGGCTCAATACACACAATTGTTAAGGGGAGGCAGACCAGAGAAAGACTTTCGTCTTGTTTACACCAGGGTCCCCCATTTTCAATTCATAATGAATTGTAAGTAGGGTGCAACTAGCACAGTGCAATCCATTCTTTGTGGATCGAAAGTATAGATACAAATCCAATATAATATTAAAAAAAGTACAAACACAAGATAGTCCAGTAATGAGAGTCCAGTGATATTAGTCTCTAGTGCAAAATACAAGATAGTCAGTACGGTGATGTGAGTCTCTAGTTCTCAAGTCCCGAATTGTGACAGCAATAGTTCTGGCACCAGATCCGGCCATCCAAGCCCTTTGTTGTAGTGGTCGGCCAGCACTTGACTATGCCTCCAGCGACGTTTCCCAAGGAGGTCACTGGAGTCGTAGACCGCTTGAGGTAGTTGGCTGCTTCATAAGGCTGATCTGTGGTATGGGCGTCAGCCGCCTCGTGAAGGGACCTGACTGTTGCTTGGACAAGATCTTTCCATGAAGTGAAGTCTTCGACGGCAGGGAGTACCGGGAGAGATGGTTACATTACAGATTATGGCAGACTTCTTCAGTTTGTGGCCATCAGACTCAGGATCAGCAGAGGGCATAGTAGGCCACTGATCCTCAGGTAAGTAGAGAAAATCTGGACCTTGGTGCCATCGATGTGGTCGTACCAATTAATCCAGGGTTAGACCCAGAGTGATGTCATCTGCTGTGTTTGATGCAGAGTTCACGTATCTCCAATTATCGGGCTCAGTTAGGTTCTGGATTTCCGCAACTCGTGTGCCCACAAAGACCATATATCTACAGGACTCTGACTTGATCCAGTGGAGAACTGTGGTGGAGTCCAACCACAAGACAACCCGCTGGATGGGCACGGTGAGCTCAGCTTCGAGTACATCAGTAAGCTGGGCACCTGTGAAGGCAGCACTCAACTTAAGTCGGGCCATCGACAGCTGCTTCCTGGGAGCCACCGGAAACGTAGCGAGCACAAAGGAAATGTGGACTTGCTGTTAGTCATCCATGGTCCGCATGTAGGCAACAGCCATATGCACGCTCAGACGCATCACAGAAGATGTGGAGGTCCCTGGTTGAAGTAGAGGTGTCTGCATGTGGTGGAGTGTAGGCTCGGAGGAACTCCAGGTGTATGTGATGAGGGATCTCTTGCTCCCAGGTGCGCCATCTGTCGAGCAGACTTTGAGGTTGGATCGGTTCATCCCAACCAACCTCCTTCCAAAGGTCTTGTATGAGGACCTTAGCCCTTGTGGTGAATGGTACAATGTACCCAAGAGGGTCGTACTGGCAGGCAAGGACTCTGTAGAGGTTCCTCATGGTGGGTGCTGAGGTCTCCACAGGGCGATGCTTATAGCCCAGGGAGTCATTGAGGTAGTTCCAGCGTAGGCTCCTGAAGGTCACTACTACACTTGGAAAGCCACAGTTACTTGCTTTCAGAGTGGGCCTCAGGCGGAAGATGCTCAATGACCATGGGCATTGGGCACGTTGCTTGCCCACTCGTGGACCTCAAACCCTCCAGTCTGTAGGAGCTGGTGGAGTTCGCCGACGAGACGCTTGGCCTCTTCAGCAGAGTGTGTGCTATGCAAACAGTTGTCAACATAGAAGGACTGCTTGACTGTCTTTGTCAAGTTGGAATTGCCCTCTGTGTTGTTTTGGATGTGTTGCTGGAGGGCATAAATAGCGCCGCAGGGACTACAGGTCATCCCAAATGGAAGTACCTGCCACTCGTAAATGTCCGGCTCCTTCTCCCTCTCCATGTTCCTCCAGATGAAGCGTAGCACTGGCTTGTCAGTGGGCAGCAGGAGGATCTGGTGAAACATGCCTTTGATGTCACCACTGACTGCCACGGCATGTTGACGGAACCTGATGAGGACACCAAGCAGGGTTGGCCTGAGTGCAAGTCCAGGAAGCAGAAGGTAATTTAGGTACAGGCCATGGTACTGGAATGAACAGTTAAAAACAATCCTGTCCTTACTGTTGTGGGTCACCATACGGTGCGGAATGTAGTAGGATTCTGAAGACTGGTCAGCTTCTTCGGGAGTTATCCTTGCCACATAACCAGCTTTCTCCAGTTTCTGTATCTCATTACAGTAGACCTCAGCTCGCCTGGGGTCCTTGGCAAGTCTTCTCTCTATG
The DNA here is from genome assembly GCF_963971535.1 of Notolepis coatsorum. Lineage (NCBI taxonomy): Eukaryota > Metazoa > Chordata > Actinopteri > Aulopiformes > Paralepididae > Notolepis > Notolepis coatsorum. Next base: position 19,825,316 of record NC_140166.1, on the reverse strand, counting down.
CTGCGGAGGCATGGCAGCACAGCTTCCTTAGGAGCATGTAGTGGAGTAGCATTTGCTTGCCTTACCAGGGGAGCAGTGAAGCGCTGGACTCCATCGACCCTGGTGGTGAGTGCTTGGAGTGGGTGGCTTGCTGGTCTTGCTTGGAGTGGGTGGCTGCCTTCACACTGATATAAGGAAGAGTGTCGAGTTGGCAGAGATGCTCAACATTCCTGAAGAGCTCTGTGGCTGGAGAGACAGTGGAGATGCGGAGGCACTGTGAAGAAGATGTAATCTGGGTAAGGTTTGTAGAACCCTGGAGTGACCAACCTAGTCAAGTGAAAATGCCGACAGGACCACCTGGTGGACCTGCACGTACAGGCTGTACTGGGATCAGGAGGTGTGGCATATCTGAACCAATCAGAATTAGTGGCTGGGCGTGGTTGACTGGCGGTAAGGGCAGGCCGTGGAGGTTCTTGTAGTGCAGCCACAGGGTACAAGTGTTCAGCCAGGTTGAGTCCTTCGGCAGTGCACCATGGAGAAACATTAAAGGAGACGGAGATGCCCTGGAGCTGTTCAACAGCTGTTGAGGGAGAGCGATACTTTGTTCGGAGCCATCGTCCAACATGGCATAGGTCTCCAATGCTTGGTCCCCATTCCTCAAGATGACCATGACAACCTTTAACGGACGGTTGGGCCGGTTGGGGTATACCTTGATGGGTGGTGTAGTGACCATGCAGACTTTGGTTTCACTCTGCTGTACGGAGTCATGCATGGCCGCTTCAGAGTACATTCTTCGGCGGAGTGGTTGTGTCCACACTTCCAGCACCGTTTCCCCTCTCTGGTCCACTTCCCAACCTGGCTGGTATTTTAAGAAGTGCTCCTTGGGACTTCCGGTTTGCGATGTTCGGGTAAGCAGCCACAGGAAAGAGCTCCCGGTCAACGAATATCAAAAAAGGAAGTAAAATCTAAAACAAAATAAAAAGTGACAATTCAGAGACAAAAGAACAAAGGAAGAATGAACATAAGGACAAACGAAAGGAAAGTGACCCCAGATGAAGTAAATACACCGGAGAAAAAGACTCAACACGAGGAGGTGATGCAACAGGTAGAACAAGCTAGCATGGCGCAAGACAACAACGCAGAAGTACCCAGCTGGGCAGAGAAGCTACAGGCTAGCATGCAGGCTAGCATGCAGGCTAACACAATGGCTAACCAGACTAGCATGCAGGCTAACACAATGGCTAACCAGGCTAACACGCAGAACATTCAGAGGAACATCGACAAACTCAGAGAAGACTTTAAGCTTTGAGCTCAGAGAGGAAATAAATAAGACACTCGAGTCAATTGATGAAAAGTTACAGAGCCAAGAGAAAGACATAGGGACGTTAGAAGAACGAACGGCCGAGACAGAGGAATGGAATACAGAAATACAGGAAATTCTAATAGCTGCTCTCGAACGACAAAACAGAATGCAAGAGAAGTTAACTGACTTGGAGGGGAGATCAAGGAGAAACAATATCCGCATATGGGGACTAAGAGAAGGGATAGAGGGAGACTCGATGACCAAGTATGTGGATAACCTAATTCGAAAATAATTAGAAATACCACACATCAGGGCGGTCAGATGGCGTAGCGGAGATTGCATTCGTCACCAACGCCGGAGAAGCTGGATTCGCCTGTTCAAATCCAGCTCCCGGCGTTGTCACCAGCTTGGCTGGCCGTTCACACTAATACAATTGGCAGTATTAGAGGGTGGGAAAGCTGGCGGGGTGGGTCCGGGTCATTGTAAACAGCGACTCCTACAGTTCGGTCGGGGCGCCTGCTCAGCGCAGATAGGATCTAAGGGCGGTAGTGTGATCCTTTCCACACGTTACACCCTCTCAGTGAGAGTCCGCGCTGCCAGGTGAAAAGAAGCGGTTGATTGGCTAGACGTGTGTCGGAGGAAGCACGTGATAGCCTCCACTCTCCCAGACCGACTGTGGGGGGTAAGTGCGCAGCGACCAGGAAGGGGATTGGGAATTGGCATAACGACTAACATTGTGATGGGAGAAAATCGGAGGAAAAAGGAGGGAAAAAAAAATTTTAATTTTTTTTTAAAAAATACCACACATCGCCAGGATAGAGATTCAAAGGGCACACAGGGCATTAGCCCCAAAACCACAAACAAACAAACCACGAGAGCAGTTATTGTCAACTTCTTGAAATTTGAAGTCAAAGAGAACATACTCAGAGCAGCCTGGGAGACGAAGATGGAGGTGGAGGGACAGAGAGTGTCTTTTGATCATGACTATCCAACAGAGGTGGCTGTAAGACATCGGAGCTATGTAGAAATAAAAAAGATTCTGAAAGAGAAAGGAATCAGGTTCCAATCACCAATAACCACGCTGAAGGTACATTGGAATGAGGGCATCAGAGTCTACAACAATGTGCAGGAGGCGGCGAGGGACATGTCTCGGAGAGAATGGAAGATACTTGGAAGATAAAAAATTATTAAATTAAACTTTCCTTGCTTAAATCAGATTTATGTATAATGAATGGAATGTAGACAATCTTGTTGGCAATATAGAACAGCTGACAGATTAGAAATAGCATATATTGTTCAAAAGTTATTAATTAATTAATGAAACTAGATTAGATAAAAAAATTATTAATTTTTTTTACATATTGTGATGATAATTATAAAACGTTCATGTGTGTGTTAAAAAATGTCTTCAAACTTACCCCATTATCTTCATAGAGCCTTGTCTTCCTTCTAGAACCTCTCCCTTCTAGAAGGATTTGTCCTGGGTAGAAAAAGACTGTGGTCTTCCTGGATCTCAGCCGGTGCTGTTAACATCGGCGCTAGCATGGGAGCTAGTTCCAGCATCTAGACACTCCCGTCAATTCTAGGTTGATAAAATGAGATATGTTACATATAGGAATATGACCCACTAATGAATACACTAAATACAGCAATGTGGCTTAATTGAAAACACTGCATTTGCGAAATAAATACGACAACTGTTGCCGTTAGCCTGCAGCTAGCGCTGATGTTACCCAACCCACAGGTACCTACCTACCTACCTACCTGGGGAAAAATTGCTTCTCGCCCCGGTACATTTCAAAACAAGATTTTTGATGGAAAATATGACCAGAATCTTTGGAAAAACATCTCACAAACACTATAGACGGTCATAAAAGTTAACGAATGCTATAAGAAGTCCAACAGATTAGTATAAACAGTACTTACACGGTAGTTTAGAAATCTACAGCAGAGCAGGTTTTCCCCGTAAGAATTCATTCTGCGACCGCTCGCTCTGGGGGAAAGTTTGGAAAAACTCGAGCTGCGGTCGACGGAGGTTTTTATAGACTTCCGGTCAGAGCTGCGGAGTGATACTTGCTGTGTGTGTGGGGGCCGGTGTTCCTAATATGGTCACAAAAAATGGTGTCCCTCCGCCAAAAAATTAGAAAATAGTGCCGAAAAGAATAGACAGCGCGCTGTCTGTACGCTGGCGTGTTTGCAGACCTGGTAGAGGGAATGTGTTTGTTGTGGACAATTATTCTGCTCTGTGTGACAATAAATACATTAATGATATATTATATGTAATTTAAAACCAAAACTAAGGCCTCCGTATGAGTTTAAGACGTGAACATGGTCATGTTTGTTGAATAAAAAAAATTATAAAAAAATTAAATAATTTCCCGATCCCGATCCTCTGAAAAGCACGTGATCGGCGCCGATCACATGATCGGATCGGAACATCCCTAATAAGTACAAGACAGAATCAATGTGGAAAAGTACCCAATACAAACACACACACAGGGGGGCCTTGGGGGATATAAAGGAAGAGTGAGATTAGATACAACAGAGGAAAGATAAATGAACAATTACCCCAAGAAAAATAAGAAAACTATAGCACCAGAATTTAGAATAATTAATATTATGATTTACAATACATACGTTGTAGACAAATGATTTGAATTCAAATTAAAGGGGGGGGGGGGAAGGGACATGCTGAATCAGGAAACATACTGGGGAATAGTACACGTTGGGCTGATATGAAGGATCTACAGGATTACACGTGACACACAATACAAGTGAACTTGAATATAAGAAGGACATATTCAGAGCCTTGACCGGGTGCTCTGAGGCTGTTCACAGAACAAATGTTGAACATATATAGTGCGCAGGGGGGAACCGTCACAAGAGGTAGCTTCGCCACTAGGGAGAGCCCTCTCACCAGGAGAGCCACTACTCCCCACCCACCAACAGGGACCAGGGGGATAAGAATAGAAACCCCTAATACCTTGGAAGCACCAAATGTTGATGTTAATTTGTTATATGTATGTCAGGTAAAGATAGCAGAGGGTAGTAAACCAGGTCTTCTTAGTGGAAAAAGCAAAGCATAACATAAACTCTGTGTTTAAACTGTAACCTAAACAAATGACTAGTGTTGCAAAATAAACCTGAAAAATAACTCAAAACAACTGAAAACAAACAAAACATGCATGGTTGAAAAACTGTGTGGCTTCCAGGGGTGTAAAGTACTTGAGTAATTGTACTTTGTTACAATACTTAAGTACTGTTTTGGGGGATTTGTACTTTACTCAAGTATTATTAGGTTTGTATACTTTGTACTTTTACTCCATTACATTTCAGAGAAAAAAAACATACTTTTTACTCCTTACATTTCAAATGCAGACCTACAAAGTACAAAGTACAAATCTCACAGGTCCAACCATTTTAATTAGTATATTTAAATTGTTTATCTGGCCGAACTAACGTTAACGTTATTCATTCTGCGACCACAGGTAAACAGCCAATCAAATCCCCATCAATGGAAAATGAACCCGCCCATACCCATGCTGATTGGTCCTTGTGCAACACTAGAAAGCGGGGATCTTTGATTAAACACCTGCTATCAGAAGAATAGACAGTCAGATCCGCATTATGCTGTGGTTAATATTGTGATATTATTCAGGGTACTCCAGTATTCTGTCTTTAATATTGTATTCTGTCTTTAATATTGTGATATTATTCAGGGTACTCTAGTATTCTGTCTTTAATATTGTGATATTATTCAGGGTACTCCAGTATTCTGCCTTTAATATTGTGATATTATTCAGGATAATCCAGTATGCTGTGGTTAATATTGTGATATTATTCAGGGTACTCCAGTATTCTGTCTTTAATATTGTATTCTGTCTTTAATATTGTGATATAATTCAGGGTACTCCTGTATTCTGTCTTTAATATTGTGATATTATTCAGGGTACTCCAGTATTCTGCCTTTAATATTGTGATATTATTCAGGATAATCCAGTATGCTGTGGTTAATATTGTGATATTATTCAGGATACACCATTCTGTTTTTAATATTGTGATATTATTCATGCTGTGATGTGAATGCAGTCGATGTTAGTTTACCTTCAATGGAGAAGTGCATTAAATAATTTTAATGCAAAAAAAGGGTCCTCTGTTCTTTCATTTCAGCATTGTCTATCGCAGAACACGTTCCATTGTGGGCAGAGTGTGTGCTTGGTTTCATTCCAGCCTTGCCTAAACACCAGCTGATGATTTCACTAATTGGCTCACCTCTTCAACTAACTCACCTGGTGCAATGTATAGTTAAAATGAAAACTTGGCCCACGATGGAATGAGTTTGAGACCCCTGGTGTATCCCTTAAAAAAAATACTTTTACTTTTTAGTACTTAAGTACATTTAAAAGTAGGACTTTTTTACTTTTACTCAAGTGTGTTTTTAGCCAGATACTTTGACTTTTACTTGAGTCAGATTTTGAGACGGTACCCATACTTTCACTTAAGTATAATTGCTGGGTACTTTTTACACCCCTGGTGGCTTCCCTGTGACAGTTCCCCAATTCCCTCTTGCTGCGCACCTGTGACACACATACAAATAGGCTGTGCCCGAGAACATCTGAGCCCCGCCACCTATGCCCACTGCCCAGCTACATTAGTCAATAATCTCAAGACACCTTCACAATAACACAGCACCTTCATACAATAAAGTAACCACGGAAAGATCATCAAATTGGCTACAACAGACCGGCCCCTAATTGCTACTGTATTTAAGCATTACATCACACGCAGGAGTGGTTTGTGACCAATAAACCATGCCTAGGGGTGGTTGTTAGGCCCGAGGCGCAGCCGAGGGTCGTTAGACCCCCCTAGGCATGGTTTATTGGTCACAAATCACGACTGCACGTGGTGTAAAGCTTTTATACAACTGCCAGATTCATCCAACCTTATTTCTATACAATAAACACACATTAATCGAAGATTTATTGAAAAAACCATCCGCCAGAAAAAGTAGTTCCCACAACTCCATGTGGAAGCAGCTTGAAGTGCATCCAACCAAACTAACACATCCAACTGTGTATTATTGGAATGATTGAGAGAAGTTGCCTCATGTGGAAGCAGCTTGAAGTGCATCCAACCAACTAACACATCCAACTGTGTATTATTGGAATGATTGATTGAAAATTTTATTACCAGATGCAGAATATAAAGTAGGTAAAACAAATTAAAACGTTTTCTTTGCCCTATAGGAAAAAAAAGTTTTCTTCGCCCTATTTTTTTATTTATTTCTTTTAGCCTAAACTTAACCAGTTGGAAACCAGGGGTACAGTAATAAAATTAGCAATCAACCAATCAATCAATTCAATAGACCATGCTCACTTAAAACAGCGCTGCTTCTCTCTCAGTCTGACTCCCCCGCTGTTGCAGACAGGAGTGTGTGTGTGTGTGTGTGTGTGCGTGTGTGTGTGTGTGTGTGTGTCACAGTGTGTGTGTGCGTGTGTGTGTGTATGTGTGTGTGTGTGTGTGTGTGTGTGTGTGTGTGTGTGTATGTGTGTGTGTGTGTTTGTGGGTACGCCAGCGTCGGACAGTGTGTGAGAGAGAACGCTGCAGTCAGTAGAAAGTAGGAAGGAAGAAATTTAAATCAATCAATTAATCTATCAATCAATCCGCGATTTTTCTTTTGTTCTAGATTGAGTCAAGACCCATCAATTACATCATCCAACATTGTTTAAAGGACTAACACATTCCCCTTGACAGAATCGCTTCATATTTAGTCGTTATGGTGCTTTCAACATAACCATTTGTTGTCCGCGATCTTGTTTTCTCCCGGAGTGAGCCGGGGAGGGTTATGTGATTCGGTTGTGGGCGGGTCCTGAGCCCAGGACCGTGGATTGTTGCCAATAAAGACGTGTGAATGGCCAATCAGAATCGAGAAATTTGCATGCCGTTGTATAAAAGAACATAACAATTCAACACATGCAAATCATTGTAGCCAAGTAAATAGTCCACATCAGTATTCAATAGGGGTGGGAATCACCAGTTTCATCACGATACGATATCGATTCTTTGGACAACGATATTATCCGATATCACACAGTCTGCCACGATACAATACGATACGATTCGATTCAGGTGCCTGCGATCGATATGAGACGATATTATATGCCCATTTAACACAATCAGTAACATTTAAATCAACAAAAAAAAAGGCAATGGAAATATCATTTGACATTTTTATTTTTGAGCTCTTCCAGACATTTAAATGAAAAACAATCTATTGTTTTTAATACAAATAGACCTCCTGTTCACTGTTTTTGGTTCGTTTTTCTTTTTTTTTCTCGATATTAATATCCTATTCACTGTCACAGAGCTGTATTTTGGCTGGAAAAGCCGGCCAGATCCTGTTAGTGGGGCTATCCCGAGAATGCACCCTCCTTCCCAGTCCCCACTTCTCTCTGCCTATGGCTCTGGGTTAGCTTGTTATCTTACGCTAACGTAACGTTATCTTCGATCTTTAACGCAATGTGGGCATAATGGAGTGGCGAGGATTGCAAAGCAGGTTAGATACATTGGACCCGTTGCGGAATAAAACAGCAGGGACATGTTTTGGGTCACAGAATAGGCACACTAGTCTTGCTCGGCTCTGGGTTAGCTTGTTAGCTTACGCTAACGTAACGTTATCTTCGATCTTTAACGCGACGTGGGTATAATGGAGTGGCGAGGATTGCAAAGCAAGTTAGATGCATTGGACCCGTTGCAGAATAAAACAGCAGGGACATGTTTTGGGTCACAGAATAGGCACACTAGTCTTGCTCTAGTGACGCTCTGTGTGCTGTTGATGTTAAACGGAGTTTCACAACACTGGGCGCGGGGCGATGCCGTCGCCGTCGCCGGATTTTCAAAATAAGAGTATCGCAATATGAATCGATCTTTTTACGTTGCATCGATCCTATTTGATTATTGATAATAGATCGATATATCGATCTGGATCGATGTATCGTCCCACCCCTAGTATTCAACTCATAATGTTCATAGTTTATGTAATCCAATAGGGTTGGTAACCCTGCTAATAGGAAATGGGTTTCAGTCTATTCAGCTTCCAATAGAAGACAGATCTTTGTGATCGGTCGCTCCAGGATGTTGTACTTGGTCCGGACTTTCACAGACCGCACAAGTCCATGTCTGTCGGGAAAGGTTTGCAGTACCTTGCCCAACAGCCAGGATCCACAAGGTGCATTAGAGTCTGCTACCATGACGATGTCTCCTGCGACAAAGTTCCTCTTGTCCTTTGGCCACCGTTGTCTCTCCTGCAACAGTGGTACATACTCCCGAATCCATCTGTGCCAAAAGAGATTGGAGAGGAATTGAACTTGCCTCCATCGACGTTTGGAGTAGGAGTCATTTTTGTTGAAAAGCCCTGGTGGTAGGGAAGGTTTGCCTTTCAACAAGAGAATGTGATTTGGAGTCAATGGTTCGAGATCATTATGATGGGATGGGATGCAGCTGGAGTGTTGAAGCTCCACTTTACTCCAGAATGAAGTAATGAGTTTGAGATTTTCTCCTGGTTCAGATGAGATAGAACTTCTCTCAGCTCACGTTCTGCTCCAACAAAGTTGGTTCCGTTGTCAGATTTGATGTGTGACACTTGGCCTCGTCTGGAAATGAATCTGCGTATTGCATTAATGCAAGAACTGGTGTGCAATGAGTAGGCCATTTCCAGATGGACTGCCCGACTGGCCATGCAGGTGAAGTTAACTCCATATCGTTGGTTGAGCCTGCGGCCTCTGTTCACCTCAAACGGTCCAAAATAGTCTATGCCGACATTTGTGAATGGTGGAAGATCAGCTTGCAGTCTTTCCTTTGGGAGTCAGGGAGGCCTGGAGAATCACTTAACTTAGCTACACAGCGTTTGTGGGATTTGTATTCCTTGTACTCCTTCACGGGACCGTCCCAACTGTCGTCCCCGTAGAGGGAGGAATCGGAAAAGAGATCTGAGGCCCACCTATCGTGGTGGTCATCAGAGGCACTAAGGAAACGGTTGTTGACGTCATAGCCTTCATGTTTCGGCTCCTCCTTTGGTGCCTTCTCCTTTTTAGATTTCTCCTTCTCCTCCCTGGTGTTCTTCTCCTTGTGCACCTGCAGATGTTTCTCCTCTTTCTGTTCACTTTTCCTGTCAGCCTTTGAGGAGGACTTCTCCTTGGACTTTTTCTCCTCTTTGTGAGCCTTCAGTTTCTCCTCCTTGGGCTTGTCTTTCTCTTTGAGGGTCCTTTCCTGCTCAGCTTTTACAGGTTTCTCCCTCTCCTCCTTGACAGGCTTCTCCTTGGTGGATTCTTTAGCTTTCTTAGTTTTCTCCTCCTTCGCCGTTCTGTGCAGCTCTTTCCCAGAAGACCAGTCCTTGTCCTCAGGTTTGATTTTTGAAAGCCGCTCCTTTGAATGATCTTTCTGAGCAATGGAGATGCGGTTGGCTGTGAATGCAATCAAATGAACTTGAACTTGAACTTGAACTTGAACTGTGGGGCACCTAATCCCACTCTCATTGCCTCCTCTCAATGGTCCGTTGACAACCCATCCCAAAAGGGTTCTAACAGCGTAAGGTCCTCTACTCCTGCTGTTTATCACCTACCATGGCTCCATTGCTTCTGGAGTGTTAGTTCCAATTAACAGCTCCACATCAGCATCGATAGCAGGAATTTCTACAGTGTTCAAGTATGGCCAAGCACACAAGTCTTCCTGTCGTGGGATGCTATTGCGAGTCACAGGCATCTTACGTTGTGTGTACACATCAGGCAACTCAATGTAGGTGTCACCATTTAATGCAGCGACCTCTAGTCCTGCGATGACATGACTGTTGACAAAGCTTTCCTGGTTCATTGTTTTCATTAGGAATCTAGTGTTCCTTCCTCTCACATTTAGCTTCCTCATCAGTTGCTCAGAGCAGAACGTGGATGAACTGCCGGGATCTAGGAATGCATAAGTCTTTCAAATTGTGCTGCCTTTCTTTGCCTTGATCTTCACAGGCACAATAGACAAAACGCAATCCTGTGCTCCGGCCCCTATATGGCCACAAGTCTTGGGAGTGGTAACTTGACTTGTTCCGTTTTCATCTTGTGTGTCATTTTGTTGTGATCTTATTTCTTTCCATTCCCTTTCATGAATATGGAGAATGGTAGGGTGTTTCAGGTTACATACCCTGCAAGACAGCCTACTGTGGCACTGTGAACTTATGTGCCCGACAGATACAGATGCAGCACTAAAAATTCAGATATCTTCTGCTGTTTGTGTGCTGCTTGTGTGCCACTTAAGTCTAGCACTCAGGTGTTATATTTCGGGGGCTGGTGGCTGGGTCCCAACGTGAACAAAGGGAGGGTACTTAACTTAAGTGCTTCCCCAGGGAGGGGGTCAGGGGCTACTGCCCTCAGACCCCCAAGATAATTTTTATATGGGCAGTCTGACTTGGGGTATTGCCCATATATTAGTGTTGCAATGCATGATAAGTAAACAGTGAAAAAAACGAAGGAATCGGATGGAGCTGGGGCGTTTGGGACGAATAAAAATGTAAGATGAAAATCTCCCCAGCCTGTGGGAGGCAGTGGAGGTGTGAAATCTGGCCCGGTCCAGAACAATAGGAGTCACAAAATCACAGCAGGAGAGGCAGGAGAGGAGCAGGAGAGGAGCAGCAGATGAGCAGGAGAGGTTCGATTTTTCAGTGCTGCATCTGTAGACATCCAAAACAAGCACCCTTCCTTTTTAGAAAGTTAATTTTGTCACAATGCTGCTTCTTCTCCATCTTGGGGCATGCTTCCAATCTGTGGCCCTCTTCACACAGCAGACAGGATCCTCTTGTTGGTGTATCAGGTAAGTCTCTCTCTTGTTGATTTTCAGAGTCAACAGATGCCACAGATGTAGCAAAACTGCTTCCTTTCTCCTTTCTCCTTTATTCTTTATTTCCAGTCTTAACGTCACTGAAACCTGCTTGACAGTGATGTTTCTCCTAATGCTTAAAAGCAATGTTTCTCCACCTTTCTCTCAGTCTGTATGGTAACTTCATGATTATTTCACGTATGTTTGATGGCATATTCATTTCTGACATGTAGCTGATGCCCTCCATAGCATTACAGCAGATGTGTAGGAATAATGAAAATGCTTGTAAAGCCTTGATGTCCTCCGATTTCACAGGTGCCCATCCAAATGCTATCTCCATATATGCAATGGCTATTTTCTGCTCATTTCCAAAACGTTCATGTAGAAGCATCCTGGCCTTTTGATACCCCCTGTCAGATGGCATGTGTTGGCAGCTCTTCACTAGCTCTCTAGGTTGCCCTCGAGTGTACTGCTCCAGGTAGTACAGGCAGTCCACACTGCTAGCAGCTTTTCCTTCCACTCCATGTTCAAAAGCTCTAACAAATGTGTTGTACTCAAGAGGGTTTCCATCAAAGACTGGTATGTCCCTGGGGGGTAGTGATGATAGGGGAGATTGCTGTTGCACGAGTAATGCTGTGATGTCATTTAGCTTCTGCATGATTGTGAAAATATTGCCTTGGTCCTCACTGTTTTGGATGGATTGCTGTGGTGGATGTACAGTGTGATGTAGATGTTGAGCTCTTTGTGGCATGCTTGCGTTGAGATTTGGAGCATACAGTTTTGTTCTGGTTCCTTGTGAAACGGTTTCCTTGCACCGTGCCCCTGTTCCTATTGGCATTGTGGCTGTAGTACTGAACCGATTGTATGGCACCTGTAGCTGATGAGACTGTAATGGCATGGCTTTAGCAGCTCCTGTGTGTGGATTGTACTGGTTGTATGGGTTCTGATGTGATAGAGTTGGTTTTGCAGGTTTGCTGCCTCCTGTTGGTGGAAGTCTGTATTGCCGTATTGAATCCATTGGCTGTGCATCAATTGCCATAGCAGTTTTACTCCCTCCTGTTGGTGGATGATTGACATTATAGCTTGACGTTGGTGGAATGAATTGCACAGCAGAGGGGTTGAAAGCAGGTTTTTCTTTTGACACATATAAGCTCATTCCATCTGTGATACCCTCTGTTCCTGAGTGAATGAATGAATGAATGAAAACTTTATTTAACAGATTGCAGAATGGGTACAATACAGTACGGCTCAATACATACAATTGTTAAGGGGATGCAGACCTGAGAAAGACGTTTGTCTTGTTTCCATCAGGGTCCCCCATTTTCAATTCATATAGACATTTATGACATACACAACATACATGACATTTATGGCATAGGGACATATAGGTATTTAGTACTGATACATTTGTGACATAGGCGGTATTCAAATATACCGTACTGTTACCCCTAGATCCTGACAGAGTATATACATATGATGGGGAGGGGACTGTACATTAGGAGGGGGTGGGTGGGTGGGAGGGAAATATACATACGGCGGGGAGGGAATATATACATGCGGTGGGGAGGAGACTGTCTATTAGGAGGTGGTGGGGGTTTTGGGCATTTACGGTGGCCAGTTTCGAATTGCAGCCTCCCGTATGTGCTCTTTAAGGGCGGTTTTGAATGTGGGCAGGGATTCACATTCCTTTACAGCTTTGGGTAGGGCGTTCCACATTGTTGTGGCATAATTGCGAAACGTGTTTAGTCCCTTGTTTGAGCCGAATCTGGGTTTAACATGGGGACAGTCACCTTAGCTGTCTGAGCAGCAATTTGACTTTGCTTCAAGCAATTCCTTTCTTTTCCTTATTTGTGCCTCCTGGGCTTCCAGCTCATGACTTTCCTTTAAAGCCGTCTCCATTACCAGGAGTGCAGCCACTTCGGTCTGTGCCAGGATAGATGCAGACATATTTGAAGACAGTGAGTGTCTAGTAGAGCTACCACGTGACATATTCGATTTACCACCAGTATTAGAAACACTGTCATGTGGCCCAATACTATCCACATCCTCATTTCCATTTGACACAGCATTGAAATTTGAACCATTATCCAGAACCTCATTGGTATTGGGCACATCACTGATTTCATCATCCTCAACGTGTGTGAGTGTGCATTGCTCCCTGTTTGCAAGCACCAATTTTTCCATTTTGTCAATGATCTGATTAACATTGTGCATATGACTTTGAAACCATTCCGTTTGTTTGGATATTTCATCATCAGGCAATAAAGGCTTTAATGACTCATGCAACCTTGTAGTTTCACCACATAATTTCCACAACATGTCATGCTTGATTTGCATGACAGAAATGTTTTCATTTGAACCCATCATTTGATCCAATTCTTTAGCCAGTTTACATGATTGTTTTAATCCAGAATTCCTTTCCTTATGCAATAACATGATTTTTGCCTCCAATGCTTTAAATGTGGGCTTAGACTGCCTTTTGCCAAGTTCATTCTCCGTTTCAGTTTGATTGCCAGCTGCATCCATTTCAAAGTTTATTTCCTGATTCCCCACATTGTTACTCATCTTTAAATATCAAGCAATCGGCGGAGGCTTTATTTAGAATTACTAGTAGGATTTTGCCTGTATCCCGTTGCGTGAAGCCACTCCTTCCGCAACTTTATTTCATTCATGAATCAGTCTCACCGTAACTTCTTTGATGTTTCAATCCGTGTTGCGCTGTGGGCTGTTGTACCGTGGATGGAATCGGCAGAAACGGCAATGAATGGGGCGCTGTCCCTTGACTCCTTCCGTGTCCATCAGTCTTCAAAACGATTTTGTTTGGAAGCTAGTTTTTCAACTTGTATAAGGGCAACCGAACAACAAAAAGATGCCAGTGAGGGAATATGGTACGAAGCTCTTTCCAACGCGTGGTGCTTGTTGATAGTAAATCAGGTCTTCTCGTTGAGTGCATTTAAAAGTTTTATTTTCGCTTGCAGAGTGGAAAAAGCAAAGCATAACATAAACTCTGTGTTTAAACTGTAACCTAAACAAATGACTAGTGTTGCAAAATAAACCTGAAAAATAACTCAAAACAACTGAAAACAAACAAAACACGCACGGTTGAAAAACTGTGTGGCTTCCCTGTGACGGTTCCCCAATTCCCTCCCGCTGCGCACCTGTGACACACATACAAATAGGCTGTGCCCGAGAACATCTGAGCCCTGCCTCCTATGCCCACTGCCCAGCTAATTAGTCAATAATCTCAAGACACCTTCACAATAACACAGCACCTTCATACAATAAAGTAACCACGGAAAGATCATCAAATTGGCTACAACAAATGGTATGAACAATCCAGTTAAAAGAAGTTAGGTGATGACGAAATTTAAGAAGGAAGAGATGCAAGTTTTAGTTTTTTTTACAAGAAACTCATCTAATATCACAGGAACACGAAAAACTGAAGAGATTTGGATATGAGAATACGTTTTACAGTTATTTTAAACAGAACCTTAGGAGAGGGGTAGCCATCTTAATTAGGAACTCTGTGAAATTTGAGATGATCAGATAAATAAGGGATAAAGAGGGAAGATACGTTGTAGTAAAGGGGAAGATGGAAGGTCAAATGGTAACATTAATTAATGTTTATGCCCCACCGGACAGTGAGAGGTATTTCTTTTAAACAATCTTTGATATCATAGCAATGGAAACGGAAGGGATTCTAATCTGTATGGGTGACTTTAATGTGGTACTGAACTATGACATGGATACAACAAGCACAAAGAAAGGCAGGACACACATCAGCAAATATATGAATATACAAATGACAGAAATGGGAATTACGGATATATGGAGAGAAATGCACACATTAGACAGGGAATACACACATTATTCACACCCACACACAACGTATTCAAGAATAGACTACTTTCTCATGACAACGGGGGACAGATACAGGGTAAAGGAGTCCAGGATAGGGGTGACAGACATATCAGACCATAGTGCAACATATCTGACAGTAAATCTCAAAAGTAGACGGAGAAACACAGTTTGGAGGCTAAATGTAGGCCTACTAAATAATAAAGGTTTAGTCCGGTCTCGACTCCCCGAGTCAGCGTTGCCTGCGGCTTGGGCCAGTCGTCATACTATCTCAATTGGCAGAGGTAGCGGGTGGAAAGTCGATGGGTGGGGATTGGACGTTGTGGACAGCGACTCCTACAGGTCGGTTGGGTGACGCCTGTACAGCAGAGACAGGAAGTATCGGGGGCAGCGTGAGCCTCCCACGCATTACTCCTCGCCACTGAGAGTATGCGCTGTCTGGTGAAAAGATGCGACAGGCTGCCTCCTTGTGTACCAGAGGGGACACGTGATTCAAGGCTTCTATCCTCACTACAGCCGACCAGTGGGAGGCATAGTCTAGCAACGTTCAAGACAGGGGATGGGAGAATTGAAGCGGAGAATTGGCGATACGAAATTGGGATGGGAGAAAAATAGAAAAATAAGGAGAAAAAGTGGATAAAAAAAATTATAATAAAGGTTTAGTAAATGAAATAAAAGGAGACATAAATAGATACAAGGAGGAAAATGACAACGGGGAGGTAGATCCAAACATTCTATGGGATGCTATGAAGGTAGTAATACGAGGGAAATTGATAGCGAAGACGGCACAACTCAAGAAAGCTAGAACAGAGACGTACTAAAATCTAGTAGGAAAATTGAAAGAACTAGAGAAAAGAAACCAAGACTCGAAGAACAAAAAGACACTTAGGGAAGTCAAGGACATTAGGGAAAAGATAAACAAAGAATTATTGACAGAAATAGAAAAGAAAGCTAGATACATGAAACAGACATACTATGAAGGAGGGCCGAGAGCGACCAGACTTTTAGCTAGACGGATTAGTATGCAACAAAAATTAAACACAATACATTCAATAAGAGACACGAACACTAACAAGATATTGAGAGAGCCAGTCGAAATAGAGAATACGTTTGTAGAATACTATAAGACACTATACACACAACCGATGGCGGCAGAAGAAGGGGAAATAAGAGAACTTTTAGAAAAGCTGGATTTGCCATCGATAGGGAAGGAACAGAACGAAATACTAAATGCAGAGATTACAGAACAAGAAGTATAAGAAGCGATTAGTAGCCACACACGACCGATTACATAAGGGAGAAATGGGAGAGAGAGCTAGAGATAGAAATAACAGGGAAGGAATGGGGGAACATATGCGAGGTGCAACATTCAACAACAGGATCGAGGGTATGGAAAGAGTTTGGATGGAAAAACATAATCAGATTCTTTATAACCCCAGAACTGAAGGGAAAATATGCACCAACACAAAGAGCTTGCTGGAGGATGTGTGGGAAGGAGGGGGCAAATCACACGCACATATTCTGGGGATGTCAGAAGCTGAAGGGGTATTGGGAGGAGATAGGGGAGGCAATGATCAGAATATTAGGATACGGATTACCACAAACAGGACTGGTGCTTTACTTAGGAGATCTGACACACGAGGGAATACAAGGGGGGGGGACATTTTTTTTTTTTTTTTTTTAACTTTGACCAGTCAGCTGGTTCTTTTAGCGTTTATCGCTTTTTCTGGTCAAGCATGACCGACAGAAACAGGTTGAATGGGGTATAGATCGGGGGAAAGACACTCTGAGAAAATACGGCGAGTCCGGGAGTCGAACTCGTGTACCCCAGATCCGTGACGCGCACGGTTGTCCCCGACGCCGAAATAGCGTCCGAGGTACGCGGTGAGCTACTGGAGCTCCCCGGGGGACAAATATTTAATAAAGATAATGTTGATAGCGGCCAGAAAAGCAATAACGAGACTGTGGTATACGGAAGACCCACCGACAATAGCACAATGGGTAGGAATAGTGGAAGATATACAGGATATGGAGAGGATAACACACATGCTGAGGTTACAGGAAGAGAAATTTGGGGAAAGATGGGGAAAGTGGGAGGACTATAAGGGGAACGAAAACGACATCACAGAGGAAGAAACAAATGCAACACAAGAGGGAGAAGGGTAAAGGAGGAAAGAGGTTCAAGGAGGGTCTCTGAACCCATGTCGCACATTTTTGCTTTAGTTAGTATTTTCTATCTCTATCATTTGGGTAGGACAATTGTTTTGTGTTTTTTCAATTTATTATTTATGTCTGTGGAACTTTTGCTTAAGTCGGTATTTTTTATTTCTGTTTTTGGATATTAAAATCTTTTCTTTATTGTTTATATATGTTTAACAGTGTTGTACATTATGTCTATGTATTATGTACCTGGAAGACCGACTGAGATGATAATAATATTCAAAGATGATGTTGTTTGTATGCTTGTAATCCAAAAATGCAAATAAAAATTGAGTTTAAAAAAAAAAAGAAGCGATTAGTAGAGCAAAGAATAGTAAGTCACCGGGTAGCGACGGATTCCCATCCAAATTCTACAAAACATTTAGACTGGAACTGAGCCCCATGTTAGAAGCGGCATTCAGACACACGATGAAAGAAGGCACAATGCCTTTCTTGTGGAAAGAAGCCATTATTACTACGATTCCAAAGGAAGGGAAAGATAAAGAGCTATGTAGCAGTTTCAGACCAGTGTCCATACTCAACGTGGATTACAAGATGTATACATCGATAATCTCCAAAAGATTTGAGACATTTATGCCAGACATTATAGATGAGGACCAGACAGGATTCATTAAAGGAAGACAGTTCAGATAGTAGAGGGGATACAGAAAGAAGGAGGTAGTGCAGTATTGGTCAGTCTAGATGCAGAAAAGGCATTCGACAGTGTGAGCTGGGTATTTTTATACAATGTGCTAGAGACATTTGGACTAGACAAAGACGCTATGAAAACAATTAGAGCACTATATCAAGAACCGACGGCAAGGATTAAGGTAAATGGCAGCTTGACAGACCGAATTAAGTTAGAGAGGGCTACCAGACAGGGTTGTTGTCTTTCGCCAACACTCTTCTATGTATTTATCGAACCACTGGCTCAATTAATTAGACAGACCAAAGACATCAAAGCGGTGGAGATAAAGGGAACAGAACACAAATTGGGTTTATTCGCAGATGACGTAATAGTATATATGAGACAACCAGACACAAGTTTTCCGGCACTGATGGATTTACTGGAAGAATATGTACACTATTCAGGTTATAGACTAAACGTGACGAAGACGCAGACTTTAGCATTGAACTACACTCCAACGAAAGAGATCGAAGAAAACTACAGAATTAGATGGGACATGGACAGGGTTAAATACTTAGGGGTGAACATTACAAGAGGGGTAGGGAGATTGTTTGATGCAAATTACGTACGGCTTAATCAGAACATTAAGAGAGACTTAGAGAGGTGGACAGTAATGCCCCTGGACTTCAACTCAAGGTTTGAAATCACCAAGATTAATATATTACCAAGATTATTGTACCTGTACCAGTCTTTGCCCATACCAATACCACAAAATAAATTCAGAGAATGGGACAGACTGATATCAAGGTTCATTGGGGGGGGGAAAGGCCAAGGATCAGATATGTGACTCTACAACTACCAAAGGAGAGGGGGGGAATGGCGGTATCCCATCTAAAGGACTATTACTACGCAGCACAGCTTAGAGCAGTGGCATGTTGGTGCAATGTGAACTATGAAGCCAGATGGAAAGACATTGAAAGGGAGGGGGAGGGTTACAATGTACAGGCACTAGTAGGAGATGGAGAAGTATTCAGGAGACAAGAACAATTATTAGACCCAATCACCAAATTCACTTTAAAGACATGGAACACAGTAGTAAAGACATATAAGTTAGAAAAAGAATCCAGGGTCTTGAGATGGATAACACATGACAACAAATTCAAACCAGGGATAGAAGACCATGGATTCAAGAGATGGGAAAGGGGGGGGTATAACAGCGATATGTACAATGATAGAAAAAGGGGAGATGCAGACCTTACAAAAACTAAAAGAAAGATTCGGACTAGAGAATAAGGATCACTTTAGATACCTACAGATTAGAGACTACTACAACAAAGAAATAAAACCCGACAGGGATGAGGAACAGAATGGGATCATTAAGATAATGATAAAGGCATATGAAGGGAGGAAGGGGAGGGTCATATCAGCAATATACCAGGCAATAATGGACAGTAAGGACAATACAACCATGTACATAAAAGAAAATGGGAGAAGGAACTAGGAATAGAGATAACAGAGGAGGAATGGTACAACATACTGTATGTAAGGTACAGCACTCAACCACAGGTTCAAGGATATGGAGGGAGTTTGGATGGAAAAACATAATTTGATTCTTTATAACACCAGAGATAAAGGGCAAATATGCACCAACACAGAAACCATGTTGGAGAATGTGTGGTCAGGAAGTTGCAAATCACACACACATATTCTGGGAATGTCAGAAAATAAGAAAGTACTGGGAAGGAATAGGAGAGACAATAAACTAAATAATAGGATACGAAATACCTCAGACAGGTCTGGTGCTGTACCTAGGGAACCTAACACAGGAAGATATACAGGGAGAAGACAAGTACCTGATAAAGATACTACTGGCAGCAACCAAGAAAGCAATAACGAGACTGTGGTACAAGGAGGACTCACCGACAAGGAAACAATGGATAGGGATAGTAGGAGAAATACAGGAAATGGAGAGAATCACACATATGCTGAGCAATGTTCCCTCTAATAATTTTTTGGTCTGAGCAAACACTCAAACCTCCTGAGCAGACATCAGCAACTACTGAGCAACATACGTCACCTGCCGATTAACCGGTTAGTTGATATGCGGCGGTTTGTAAAAAATCTGAGAATCTTAATTTCCCTTAAAGGGGAACTATTTTACTATTTATTTCACTATTTGGGCACTTTTACACAATTCCTGTGAGTTTATGGAACACCTCTGTAATTTTTAATTTTTTTTAATTCATTGTTTTGTATTTCTAATCAAGTCCTCAAAAACAGCATTTTTCTACCTCAAGATCCTAAGCCGTTTTGAGGCTGGGCTCCAACCACAATGGTAAGTTACTGCCTCGCCTGAACATTATCATGCAGCGGTGTCTTTCTGACATCACAAATCATCACATTTTCAGATGACTCAGTTCAGTGAGGGTGAATATTGTGAGAGGAGAATTGGAAGAATGCGCCAATATGATAATTAGAGACATAGATCATATTAATATAAGTCCACATAGCTAGGAAACAATGCTAAACACTGAAAAAGGCCATTTATAAGATAGTTCCCCTTTAATGTCTAACATAAAAATATATAGATTTTGCTGATACACAGAGAAATAATACAAAAAGGCATATTATATTCCTTAATTAAATATTTATTTGACCATTGATTGACGATACAGAGCATAGTTCTTACTTTGGCTGGGTTGGCGGCGGCGGTGTGAGTCGTGTCACTAACTTTTGTCTTTTTAGGAGGCTGACTCGTCATTATTTTATTAAGTGAATTATAATGCGACTTCAAGGGTGACCATATTGTGATTTTTTTTAAAGAGGACACTGCCTTCAGCCTCAAGATACTTAATCAAAGTTTACTCAAAGATGCCTTATCATTATAATATATTTAAAGTATACCTCCTCTGTATGGATATAAAATTATTGTTTATATTCTTTTATATAACAAAATAATATCTCTCTATAACCAAAGTTACTCAACATGCTGTATTATGCCTAAAGTAATCTATCTGACAAATCGCAAGAAAATAACTAAATCAACCTATGACAAAATAATATATATTTTCAAGTCTTACTGGACAAAATAATTAACAAGAAAAATATGATGTAATGTTCTAAATAATACCTCTTCTGTATTAGAAAATCCAGCTTTAAAAAATATATCTTTATCTTTTCAATGTAATGTAAATTATAAAACAGTAACCTCACAAAGATACTAATTTAAAAGTGCACTATGCAGTTTCAGATTTGTTGCAATTAGTGTACTAAACTAATTTATTACACACATAATCCTTAGAATGATTGTATCATAAGCATCTTATCAAACCAAAACATAATTTTGAAGCATCAAAATAGTTTTAAATGATTTTCTTTCTCTCTCTGTATAGCTGCATTCTTCAATCAATTCGGTCAACTTTGCCATCAAACTCTCGCCTCGCACTGCTTTGTTTGTAATGTTTTGCTGTGTCCATGTGAGCTTTGAGATCGCCAGCACCTTTATTAGACACATAAACACTTGCGTTGCACTCCGCTTCCAATTAGTCTCGACCGGGATGATAAATTGGAAGTTTTCTCTGCAGTTCATCTGTAATGTACATTTTCGTGTTTGCATTGTGAGGAGCCAGCAATGCTGGTCGGATCTGTCCACTTCCTCATCAAATTTGGGTTAAAATGGGCAAAGCCGACAGCCGGATTCGAACCCGGTGTCCCTTGCGTTGGTGACGAGTGCAATGTCCGCTGCGCCACCCAGCCACCTTCTGGCACACACTTTTTATTATTTTGGTAGCACTTAACATTATTTCACGCAGCTTTCAAAACCCGACGGTGAGGTACAGTCGGGATGTACTCCTAGATCTCAACAATGGAGCACTTCTCCCAGCGGATTTCACCATTCCAGCGGAGATCGCTAGATCATCACCACCCAACACTCCCGAAACCTGGCTGGATAGCACGATCCCGGACTCGGCTACTGAGCTAGCCGGTCACACTGCCTACCGAGCCGATAGAACGGCGGACTCAGGTAAGAAGATAGGAGGAGTTCTGTGCATCTATATCAATGACTCGTGGTGTACCAATGTCACAGTGGTTGATAAACATTGTTCCACCGATGTGGAATTTTTGCTGCTAAAATGCAGACCGTTTTACTTACTGAGAGAATTCTCTTCTGTTTACATCTGTGCTGTTTACATACCCCTGGACGCCAATGCTAAGCTAGTGTTAGCTGGGCTACAGGACACTGTAAACAAATGCCTGGGGCACATCCCGACAGTATCTTTATTGCGGCGGGGGATTTCAATCATGCCGACCTAAAGACTGTACTTCACTCTTTCCACCGAAATGTGAAATGTGCCACCAGAGGGAGAAACACACTTGATCAGGTTTATACCAACATAGCCCATGCTTATAGAACCACGGTGTACCCCCACCTAGTTCTCTCAGATCATGTGTCGCTCCTCCTGCACCCTTGGTACACACCAAAAATCAGATCCAGCAGACCCGAAGCCAGGTCTGTCAGGATGCCATCCCTAGGCTCCAGGACTGGGACATTTTCGGTGGCCTGGGAGTGTTGACACGTAGGTCTCTGAATATTTTCTCTCTCTCAGTGCTCGATTACATAATTTTCTGTGTAGACATTGTTACATCTTGGAAGCAGATCTGTGTCTTTCCTAATGTCAAACCCTGGATGACACAGAATATAAAATCATTACTACGAGCCAGGAATGCAGCGCATAGATCAGGTGACACCAATGCATACAGTGCAGCGAGGTCAGACCTGAAAAATGGAGTCAGATCTGCCAAGCTGTTATACAAGACCCGCATTGAAGCCCACTTCAACAGCGCCTCAAACCCCGGCAGGTATGGGAGGGTGTCAGGGCTATATCGGACTACAAGGGAAGAACATCCCCCCCTGTCAACGGCAGTGCCCCCCCTAGCGGAGGAGTTAAACAACTTTTATGCACGTTTTGACAGGGACAACAAGGACCTGGTGTTGCCCCCTCTCCCCTCTGACGACTCCACCATAGTCCTGAGCACTCATGAGGTCAGACTCAGTCTACGAAATATCAACACAAGGAAGGCGGCGGGGCCTGATGGAGTCCTGGGACGGGTGCTCAAGGACTGTGTGGCTGAACTAGCTCCAGTTCTCACCACCATCTTCAACCTGTCTCTGGGCTCATCCTGGGTCCTTGCATGTCTCAAGGCAGCAACAATAGTCCCGGTTCCCAAGAAACCTAAAGTCACAGGCCTGAACGACTACAGAACTGTGGCACTCACCCCTATCGTCGTAAATTGCTTTGAGAGACTGGTCATGAAACACATTAAAGCCTCCATACCGCCATCATTAGACCACAACCAGTTTGCCTACCGGAAGAACAGGTCAACAGAGGATGCTATTGCCATTGTGTTACACACTCTGCTTGAACATCTAGAGCACAGGCACACATATGGAAGACTCCTTTTAGTTGACTTTAGTTCAGCTTTCAATACTATTCTACCCAACAAGTTCCACAGTAAACTACACAAACTCGGACTGAACACCACACTATGCAATTGGATCTTGGACTTTCTTACAAATTGCACACAACATGTCATGATTGGCAAGCACATCTCCTCCACCCTGCCCATTAGCACCGGGGCCCCTCAGGGATGTGTGCTCAGCCCACTTCTCTACACTCTTTTCACTCATGACTGTTGCTCCTCCTCTCCATCTAACCTCATAGTTAAATTTGCAGACGACACAACAGTACTTGGCCTCATCAAAGGAAATGATGAGACCTCATACAGGAGGGAGGTCGAGAGACTAGTGGAGTGGTGCGGTAATCATAACCTTGCTCTCAACTCCACGAAGACCAAGGAAATGATCATCGATTTCCGCAGGACTGGTGACCTCAGCCACTCTCCACTCCTCATTGGAAGTGAGGAGGTGGAGAGGGTTTCAAAATGTAAGTTTCTGGGCGTGACTATGTCTGATGACCTGTCCTGGGGGATCAACATTACCTCTGCTGTGGGGAAAGCACAGCAACACCTTTTCTATCTGCGGAAACTTAAATGGGCTAAACTCCCACAGGGACTCCCACAGGGACTGATGGCTAACTTCTACCACTGAGCAGTAGAGAGTGTGCTCACCTACGGACTACTGGTGTGGTTCTCCAGCTGCACCAGGGCAGAGAAGGAGGCCCTCCACAGAGTGGTCAAGGCTGTGAGGAGGATCACTGGAGTTAGCCTTCCAGATATCTCCACAGTCTTCACCTCCCGCTGCCTGCGCCGTGTGAATAACATCCTACAGGACCAGTACCACCCAGCACACCATCTTTTTCAACTGCTGCCCTCTGGTCGAAGGTACAGATCCATCCAGTCCGGTACTAGCAGACTGACCAACAGCCTCAATCCACGGGCTGTCAGGCTGCTCAGCGATCAACTTGCCGCCCCGCACCCCCATCTCCAACCCCCAGTAACATAACATAACTCCCACTTCTACATTACAACAATAACTGTGAACCGGACTTGCATTGCTGCACTATACACTATTCCATCCATTGCAAGCCAATGCCCCCCCCCCTCTATCCATTAACTCAACTGGACTGTCACTGTACTATTTATTTGCACTAGCACTATTGCACTTGGGACATTGATATTATATTATTGATATTATTATTTTGTATATGCTATATTCAGTATGTTTGTATGCCAGTGGTGATGCCCTAAACTCAATTTCGTTGTACCAACAATGACAATAAAGATTCTATTATATTCTATTCTATTGTGACTTCATCTGAAGCCAGGCTGCCAGGTCAGGCAGGGTGTATGTCAGGTCTGACCCTGTCCGGAGAAAGCCACGGCTTAGACAGTATTCAATAAATCCGTCCCTGACTGAAGGAGGCATCTTGCTTAGGAGCCGGTCGACGTGGGATCCACATTTCAACTCGTACCTGTTTGGACCTTCAAAATGTCCCGAGCATGCCCACCAAAGACTGGATGGACAGGGCAAAGGAGTCAAAGGCTTCAGTGTTACCAAACTTGATGGTAGGTGAGTTGAGGATGGCACCTAACTCTGACTGGACGAGCTGCCTGGGTTGACCGTACTTGTCTGGCAGGGCTTGCAATGCAGCGGTATACAGCTGAGGGTCATACATGTAGGCTCTTGCTAGGTGGAGAGCACTGGGAAGTTTCAAGTGGCAGAGGAGCACCTGGTACTTATACTGTTCATTCAGGTGCCCATGACTGCCCATCAAGTTATCCAAGGCTATCTTGAGTAGAGCAAAGTCACCTTCGTGGTCACGCTCAAAGACTGGCAGCATCGGCTGTGGGATGCCATATGGAGAGGTAATCAGCATCTCTGATCCTAGATGCTGTAAATGCCCTGATATAACCTGTGGCGGGATAGGAGCCATGTGAGGTGCAGCAGGACTCACATGCTGGCATAGGCGCCTACGTAATTGAGCAGGCGAAGCGGGTGCTCTACCAGTATTGAACTTGGGGGAGCAAGCTTGTCTCTTTGCTCCCTCACTTTTTGATCATTGATATATCCCCCCCCCCAATATATCAATATTATCTAACCATAACTACGTAATTTCAATCAAATTAATAATACGCAATGACACTTAATAACAAGTTTTTAAGTTTCCAAAGATTGCGAACCCCCCCCCCCCTGCCCCATTATGGTTTGATCCAGTGCCTCCCATCTCCAGCGCGTAGACCTTTTGGCTCACAGCGCTGCAGTCTGGCTGCAGGTAGGCTGAGTGTAAATCAAAGCGCACAGAGTGTGTCATAATATTGGTGGCAGACCAGGCAGGCAGGCTTTTCCAGTAAGTTGTTCAAATAAAAGGATTATGTTAGACATAAGTTACTATTGAGTGGTAGTAGAACTTCTACGGTTCTACCACGCAATACAATAAAAGTGTTTCACGGTCCCGAATTGCGATCTGGTCATACGGTTTCCTTGAATAAATAATAATAACGTTTCCCTCTCTG
The DNA here is from genome assembly GCF_963971535.1 of Notolepis coatsorum. Classification (NCBI taxonomy): domain Eukaryota; kingdom Metazoa; phylum Chordata; class Actinopteri; order Aulopiformes; family Paralepididae; genus Notolepis; species Notolepis coatsorum. Next base: position 19,799,517 of record NC_140166.1, on the reverse strand, counting down.
GTTGGCGTTAGCTTTAGTGCTAGCCGCTAGCTAACGTTATCTAGATATGTGGTGTGAGCTGGATGACGTTGACTTCATTTGCAAACGTTAACGCTATCTATATGGCAGACGAGCAGGGCCGGATTAACGACGGCCGCGGCCCGTGGGCCTATAGTGACGAGGGGCCTCCATTTTTTTTTTTATTTTTTTTTTTTTTTTTTTTTTTTTTTGAGATCGATGTCATGATTGTGCACTGCAGACTCAGGGAGGAGGCAGAGAAGGAGAGAAAGAGACACAAGATTTACAGGTAATGGAAATATATCTTTTTTCTCTTTCTTATTAAAACTTGGCCTATTTGAAAGGAGATTGATTTAATAAAAATGAATGAGCGAAAAATCAATATACAGTGTATATACAGTATATATATATATTAATATATTATTATTATAGTAATTGGCTATCATACTGCAATATAAACTGAGTTTTATAGTGAAAAGAGCAGCTTTATTGGTCAAGATTGAAGTCAAGTCAAGTCAAGTCAGTTTTATTTGTATAGCACATTTCCAGGCAGCGGCAGCTGACACCAAAGTGCTTCACAAGCAAGTTGGTAAAAACAAATTAGTGTGAGGCAAGGTATAAGATTAAAAGAAAGAAAAAAAACATAGCAAAGCAATGAAAGCAACAAAAACAAACAGTATGGTGCAAGATATAGGATTAAAAACATAATAAAGCAATGAAAGTAATAAAAACTGGTAGGACACAGTAAAACAAAGAGGATAGAAGGGCCAGGGGTCTAGTGGTGGCTCTATATTGCAGGAAATTGCACATACAGGTTCATTAAATTTAAAAAAAAATCTGCTATGGAGGGGGTCGTGCCGGACCCCCTCCAAACCACACCTTGCCTGTAAAAAAAATTAAATTAAAAATATTAAAAAAAAAATTAAAAAAAAAAAAATAATCTTGCACCCCCACTTTCAACTATAACTAGGCGGCCATGCATGCTGGTATGGTTGAGCTGCGGTAGAGATGGTCACACCATAGGTAGAACTCTGGATACCATGTAGCTACAGAAGCTTCATGTGAGCTTGTAGGTTGCTCAGTTGGACCTGGCATGTTGAGAGCTGGGTACCATGAGCAGCAGAGCGAGACATCACCTGTGCTGGAGGGTGCATCACAGGAGTGATGATGGCTGGATTAGCCGGCGGGGGATGCATGTTCTGTGGTATGGCAGGAAGTGCAAGAGGCACTGGTGCCACTACATGGTGCTGGATAGGTCGGCTCAGATACTGCTGCATGAAGGGTGTAGATGAGAGATGGGTTGATGTGGTGAGCCTGCAGGAGTATCATCATTGGTAGAGAGGAGAAGCTCCTGGGAGACAATGCACCACTACGTGGTCCCTCCATCTCTGACTCTTGAAGAAGTGAGGTGACCAGTTTGGCCACTTGAAGTTCCTTCTCCTTAAGCTGCCTCTGCCTGTCAAGGCATTTGGCGATAGCTTCCTGTGCATCTTGTGCCTCCTGCTGTAGGCATTGTAAGTGCTGACACTCCAGATCGGCGTTGCGTCTTCTTGTACCTGGCACTGTAGCTCCTCAAGCTCCAGACAGTGAATGCACTCCTGAAGCATAGCTTCCTGAACTGGTGAGAGAGCATGTTGTGGGTGTACACTCACAGATGAACGAAGGGAGCCAACACCAGACCTGGTGGTGGTTCTAGGAATTGACTGACGTGAGGACCTACTACCTTCAGACGGAGCCCTTGCCTCACTCACCAGGTGTCTGGATGTGATCGCCTGGTGCTCGCTCCTCATAGATGGGGTCCTCGTCTCGCTAGCCCAGCATTGTGATGCGTGGGATAGAGCCTTTGGAGATTCATCTTGTGGTTGAGGTTCATAGCCCACTTCGAAGTCACGTAGGTGGCATGGTAGGTGTTGCTCTCTGTGGAGATGAGCAGATGTCTCTGTGGTGTCCTGGTCTGCCATAGCGTCTTGAAGGAGCTCTATCCGGCCCGAAGGACCAATGAAACAGAGGTCTAGGGCCTCCACAGGTGCGTTTGATATAGCTGGCGGACACTATGGGGTTGTGACTCCAATTAAAGAATCACAGGGCGATGCTTCAGTTTAGGGGGTTTATTCAGAAATTATTTGTGTATGTGGTTTTCTACAAATAAATACAATACAATATATCATCAGGCGGCGAGGGAAGAGAGCTGGGATCCGTAACAGGCTGAGATCCAGACGACACCGAACGCCACTACCCAGTATATTGCTAGCCAATGTACAATCAATTGACAATAAACTGGATGACATCCGAGCAAGGATTCAATACCAAAGAGACGTTAGAGACTGTAACGTTCTCTGCTTCACCGAGACGTGGTTGACGCCGGACGTCCCAGACCACGCCATACAACCGGCCGACCACTTCTTCATCCACCGCAAGGACAGATCAGCATTGTCCGGCAAACAACATGGAGGAGGTATTGCCTTCATGTTTAACAACAATTGGAGCGATCCAGCTAACGTGAAGGAATTATCTAACCACTGCTGCCCAGACCTGGAATATATAACCATCAAGTGTCGTCCTTTCTTCCTCCCGAGGGAGTTAACGGCGATCATCCTTGTAGGAGTGTACATTCCACCGCAAGCCAGCAATAGTGCCGCGCTCTCCAGGCTCCACGACGAGGTAAACAAACTCCAGGCAGCGAACGTTAACGCCGCCATCATAGTGGTGGGTGATTTCAATAGCGCCAATCTGAGAAAGGTATTACCTGACTTCTATCAGCATGTGACTTGTAACACCAGAGGCGGTAACATCCTAGATCACTGTTACACGCAATTCAAGGGTGGATACAAGGCTCATTCTGCTAGTGGCTTTGGTAAGTCAGATCACGCGTCCATTTTCCTTTCACCAAAGTACAAACAGAGAATCAAAAGCACTCCCGTAGTCTTGCGAGAGGTGCAGAAATGGGATTTGACGTCAGAGGAGACGCTCCAGGCTGCGTTTGACTGCACAGACTGGAGCGTGTTCCGCGACACAGATAACATTCATGTCTACACGGAGACAGTGCTGGACTATGTTCGTACTTTGGTGGAAGAAACAATCCCCACTACCACAATGAGAGTTTACCCAAATCAAAAACCCTGGGTAGACAAATCCGTCCGTGAAGCTCTGAGAGCGCGCACCAAAGCATACAACGACGGCCTAGTGGCAGGCAACATGAATGACCACAAGGTGGCGCGATACAACGTAAGGAGGACAGTGACAGAGGCCAAATGGCGCTACAAGGATAAAATTAATTAATTAATAAAAATACCTCCCTCAAACTGAACAGTGACATCTCCTTAGCAAATGACCTCAATACCTTCTATGCGAGGTTTGATGCTGGTAATAACAACACCAGCCCACAAGCCACGGCAATGGGGGGGGGGGGGTCTGCTGCTGATGGAGACTCAGTGTTCAGGGTAACAGAGCATGAGGTGAGGCGGACCTTTAAAAAAGTGAATATCAGGAAGGCAGCAGGTCCGGACGGCATCCCCGGCCGCGTCCTAAAAGTCTGTGCCGACCAACTGGCCCCGGTATTCACTGACATATTTAACCTGTCCTTAGAACAGGCTGTCATCCCCACCTGCCTGAAGAAGTCTACTATTATCCCTGTACCCAAAAAATCCAAGCCTGCTTGCCTCAACGACTACCGCCCTGTAGCTCTCACCTCCATAGCCATGAAGTGCTTTGAGAAGCTAGTAAAGGACTACATCTGCTCCTCCCTCCCCATCAACATGGACCCCCTGCAATTTGCATACCGCCCCAACAGGTCCACGGAGGACGCCATAGCCCATGTGCTGCACACAGCAGCATCACACCTGGACAAGAGGCAGGGGAACTATGTGAGAATGCTATTCATCGACTACAGCTCGGCATTCAATACCATAGTCCCCTCCATACTCATAGCCAAGCTCAGGGACCTGGGCTTGAACTATGACCTCTGCCAGTGGGTCTTGGACTTCCTGACTGGCAGACCCCAGGTGGTGAGAGCAGGCAACTGCACCTCCTCATCCATCACCCTCAACATAGGGGCCCCCCAGGGCTGTGTTCTGAGTCCCCTCCTCTACTCCCTGTACACACACGACTGTGTGGCTCAGCGGAGTAGCAATACAATCATCAAATTTGCTGACAACACAGTGGTGGTGGGCCTGATCTCTGCCAACGATGAGAGGGCCTACCTGGAAGAGGTCAAGGTCCTGGCGGGATGGTGCCAGGAAAACAGCCTCTCCCTGAACGTCAGCAAAACAAAGGAGATGATTGTGGACTTCAGGAGGTCGGGGGTCAAGGACTACAGCCCCCTCAGCATCGACGGGGCACCGGTTGAGAGAGTCAACAGCTTTAAGTACCTCGGAGCCTACATATCCGAGGACTTGACATGGACCACACACATTGACAGTGTTGTGAAGAAGGCACGACAACGCCTCTACTTCCTCAGGCGCCTAAGGAAGTTCCAAGTCAGTCAGAAGATCCTTAAGAACTTCTACTCATGTACAATAGAGAGCATCTTGACCGGTAACATCACCTCCTGGTTTGGGAATAGCACTGCACAAGACCGAAGCAGACTACAAAGAGTGACACGTTCAGCCGAACGCACAATTGGAGGGGGGCTCCCCACCCTCCAGAACATTTACAACAAGCGTTGCAAGGGCAAGGCTAAGAGAATCATTAAAGACTCCAGTCACCCGAACAACTGCCTCTTTGAACTGCTGCGGTCAGGCAAGCGATACCGGAGTCTCAAGGCGAGCACAGAAAGACTCAGAAGAAGCTTCTATCCCCAAGCCATCAGGCTGCTAAACGAACAATGAACACTACACAACAACAACCACCAAACGCACATAGCACACACATCCACACGCACACACTCACTTTAAACAAACACACTGTAGCACCCACTCCACACACTTTATAGCACACACCCACTTTAAACAAACACACTGTAGCACCCACTCCCCACACTTTATATTTATTGATGAAGGATTGCACTACAACTCGTACACCTTACTGTAAATTGTACCTAAATTGTACCTCATCCCATTTCTGCTTTGCACTATATAGTACTGTACATTAGTACACTGCATAGTATTGTATATTATATGGTAACTCAGAACATTGTACATATGTCTATACCGAACACTGTGACCTCATTTTCTTCTTCTAAATTACATTTACATTTACATTTACATTTAGTCATTTAGCTGACGCTTTTATCCAAAGCGACTTACAAGTTCTGTGCGACAAGACAGCAAGAAGGGTATAACTCTATCAGCTGAGTAACAATGTTCATCAAAGTGTTGCGTGTTACAGTGTAGGTTAGTTTATTAGGACAAGTGCATGACATTAAGGTTAGTCGGGGTTAGATTTTTATTTTATTTTTTATTTTTTTTATCATTTCAGATAATGGTTGAAGAAGTGAGTCTTTAGTCGACGGCGAAAGATTGGACAGGATTCGGCTGTCCTAACTGGGATGGGTAGTTCATTCCACCATTGTGGGGCAAGGACTGAGAATAGGCGGCTTCTCTTTGATGACCCTCCGGGAGCTTGGATAGGAGTAGAGCTGAGGCGGCCAGAAGATGCAGAGCGTAGGGGTCTTGAGGGTGTGTAGTTAGAGACCATTGACCGGAGGTAGGCGGGAGCGGTTCCCTTTGCCGCACGGTATGCTAGGTCGAGGGCCTTGAAGCGGATACATGCAGCAATGGGGAGCCAGTGCAGGTCCCTAAGAAGTGGGGTGACATGGGCCGACTTCGGTAGGTTTGAGATCAGGCGGGCCGCTGCATTTTGAATGAGTTGAAGAGGCTTGGTGGCAGTGGCCGGGAGGCCAGCTAGCAGTGCGTTGCAGTAGTCGAGGCGGGAGATGACTGTTGATTGGACGAGGAGTTGGGTGGCTTCTTTTGTCAGGAAGGGGCGTATCCTTCTGACATTGCTCAGGAGGAATCTGCAGGTTCTGGTTGTCGCTGCGATGTGAGCAGAGAAGTTCAACTGGTCGTCGAGGACAACACCAAGGTTCTTGGCGGTCGGCGACGCGGTCACAGCTGCATTCTCGACTGTGATGGAGAGGTCGGTCAGGGGGGAGGATTTGGCCGGCAGGTGGAGCAATTCTGTTTTGCTTAGGTTCAGTTTGAGGTGGTTGGTCGTCATCCAGGCGGAGATGTCGGACAGACAGGCCGAGATCCGCTCAGAGACGTGGATATCTGAGGGAGGGAAGGAGAGGAAGAGTTGAGTATCATCGGCATAACAATGATATGAGAAGCCATGAGACGTGATAATGTTACCCAGTGATTTAGTGTAGAGGGAGAAGAGAAGGGGTCCTAGGACCGAGCCCTGGGGGACACCCGTCCGGAGGGGGCGGGTGGCCGACAGAGTCCCTCTCCATGACACTTGGTAGGAGCGGTCATTGAGGTATGATGTCAGCCATGTCAGCGCAGATCCAGCCACTCCCATTCCTGCGAGGGCCGCGAGGAGGATCTGATGGTTGACTGTGTCGAAGGCTGCAGATAGATCTAGGAGAATCAGGACAGAGGAGAGGCCTTTCGCTTTTGCTAAGTGAAGTGCCTCTGTGACCGCAATGAGGGCCGTTTCTGTGGAGTGGCCAGTCCGGAAGCCAGACTGATTGGGGTCTAGGAGGTCATTATGTAAGAGATAAGCAGTAAGTTGGTTGGATACAGCACGTTCAAGTGTTTTAGAAAGGAAGGAGAGATGAGACAGTCATGAGACAGTAGCATGCAGTTGGCTATGACGGTGGGGTTCAGGGTTGGTTTTTTTATGAGGGGCGTGACTCTGGCTTGTTTTAGGGAGGTGGGGACCACCCCCGAGTTGAGTGAGGAGTTGATGGTTGCAGTTAGGAATGGGAGGATGTCCGGTGCTATGGTCTGGAGGAGTGGGGAGGGTAGCTGGTCCAGCTGGCATGTAGTCGGACGGTTCGACGTTACCAGTGTCAGGGTCTCGGCTTCTGTAATGGGAGAGAAAGATGACAGAGTGAAGGATGAGGTTCTCGATTCAGCGTTTGGAATGGGTGGGGGTTGGGAAAAGGAGCTGCGGATGTTCTCCACTTTTTCCTCAAAGAAGATCGCAAAGTCTTCGGCAGAAAAAGATGAGGGAGGAGGAGGTGGGGGGGGAGTGAGGAGGGAGGACATGGTAGCATGCAGTTTGCGAAGATTCTTGGCAGAGGCCTCGATCCTATGGTGAAAGAAAGAAGCTTTGGCATTAGTAATGGTTTTGGAGAATGTTAACAAGAGGTTGTGATATGTGTCGATGTCAGCAGTGAGGCGTGACTTTCTATACTTCCTCTCAGCCGCTCTCAGGACCTGTCTTTGTTCTCTCACTGCATCCGTCAGCCATGGACTGGGTGGGGAACGGCGGGCAGGTTTCTCAACGAGGGGACAGAGCTTGTCGAAGGAGGTTGCAAGGGCTGAGAGGAGGGTGGAGGTTGCCATCTCTGTGGGGAGAGCAGAGAAGGTGTCACTCAAAGGTAGAGCGGATATTATGTCAGAGGAGAGGGTGGAGGGGGATAGGGAGGGCAGGTTGCGTCTGAGTGAGATGGTTTGAGTTGGGGTGAAGACTTTTCGGTTAAGCATGAGAGTTAGTGAGAAGGATATGAAGGAATGGTCAGATACATGTAGGGGAGTTACCGTGGTGTTAATGATGCTGGAGTTACGGGAAAATATGAGATCCAAGGAGTTGCCTGCTTTGTGGGTGGGAGGCATGGCAGTGGGAGTCAGGTCAAATTGTTGTAGGAGGGAGACCACTGGGACCGACTGAGATGAGTCAGGCAGGTTGAAGTCGCCCAATAGAAGGAGCGGGGTACCATCTTCCGGTAAGGAGCTTAGAAGCATGTCCAGCTCATCTGTGAAGTGATCGAGGGGACCTGGAGGGCGATAGAGTGTAAAATTACATGCTATACTATGTTATTTGATACTATCTTGTCTAGCACAGTCTCTGGAGCGTAACAGTAAGAAGCATTTTGTATGAAAGTATTCTGTACTTCTGTATGACGACTATTAAAGAAACTTGAAACTTGAAACTTGCAATAGAGGCAAAACAATACAAGTAGGCACACACTGTAAACCAAATTTAAAGATTTATTCAATGCACTAACAGTAACAAGTGACAAGTTATATTTATATAGCCTAGCTAACACACAACTAAGCTAACCAGCATGGCATGGCTAACAGCATCTCACTAGCAGAGAGAAACATCAACAGAAATGGATCAATATGAACATAATTCTAAAGTAAGATACAGAAAAATGAAATGGGCACAAATAAAACATAAATACTGTACTTACATCTGTCATTAACTCACAATTTCCCCAAAAGGAGAACAATTACCACAACAACTAGACAATTCCGTGCGGGGGAAATTGTGAAAGTGTGGGTGATGCCTGTGCACCGCCGGCCAATGGGAGAGGGTCTGTATTGTCTCTATGACAAACGGTTCAAAAGATACAAAAAGGGGGCACGGCCTAAGGATGTGGTCAATATAGACCAATGAAAGAGGACATCCTTACTGAGTACAATGGTACAACCCGCAAGTCTCTACGACAAACGGTTCAAAAGATACAAAAAGGGGGCACGGCCTAAGGATCAGGGGAGTGGTCAACATAGACCAATGAAAGAGGATATCCCTACTGAGTACAATGACACAACCCGCAAGTCTCTACGACAAACGGTTCAAAAGATACACAAAGGGGGAGGAGTCAAACTATGGGCGTGGTCAACATAGACCAATGAAAGAGGACATCCCTACTGAGTACAATGGCACAAGCCGTAAGTCTCTACGACAAACGGATCAAAAGATACAAAAAGGGGCGGGTCGAATGATAAGTGGGAGGAGCCGAACCATGGGGGCGTGGTCAACATAGACCAATGAAAGAGGATATCCCTACTGAGTACAATGACACAACCCGCAAGTCTCTACGACAAACGGTTCAAAAAATACAAAAAGGGGGCGGAGCCAAACTATGGGCGTGGTCAACATAGGTTGTGTGTCCCCTTCATTTATCTGTACTCTGGTTGGGTATCCCCTTCATTTATCTGTACTCTGGTTGTGTGTCCCCTTCTGGTTGGGTGTCCCCTTCATGTATCTGTACTCTGGTTGGGTGTGACCTTCATTTATCTGTACTCTGGTTGGGTGTCCCCTTCTGGTTGGGTGTCCCCTTCATTTATCTGTACTCTGGTTGGGTGTCCCCTTCATTTATCTGTACTCTGGTTGGGTGTCCCCTTCATTTATCTGTACTCTGGTTGGGTGTCCCCTTCTGGTTAGGTGTCCCCTTCATTTATCTGTACTCTGGTTTGGTGTCCCCTTCATTTATCTGTACTCTAGTTTGGTGTCCCCTTCATTTATCTGTACTCTGGTTGGGTGTCCCCTTCATTTATCTGTACTCTGGTTGGGTGTCCACTTCATTTATCTGTACTCTGGTTGGGTGTCCCCTTCATTTATCTGTACTCTGGTTGGGTGTCCCCTTCTGGTTGGGTGTCCCCTTCATTTATCTGTACTCTGGTTGGGTGTCCCCTTCATTTATCTGTACTCTGGTTGGGTGTCCCCTTCATTTATCTGTACTCTGGTTGGGTGTCCCCTTCATTTATCTGTACTCTGGTTTGGTGTCCCCTTCATTTATCTGTACTTTGGTTGGGTGTCCCCTTCATTTATCTGTACTCTGGTTGGGTGTCCCCTTCATTTATCTGTACTCTGGTTGGGTGTCCCCTTCATTTATCTGTACTCTGGTTGGGTGTCCCCTTCTGGTTGGGTGTCCCCTTCATTTATCTGTACTCTGGTTGGGTGTCCCCTTCATTTATCTGTACTCTGGTTGGGTGTCCCTTTCATTTATATGTACTCTGGTTGGGTGTCCCCTTCTGGTTGGGTGTCCCCTTCATTTATCTGTACTCTGGTTGGGTGTCCCCTTCTGGTTGGGTGTCCCCTTCATTTATCTGTACTCTGGTTGGGTGTCCCCTTCATTTATCTGTACTCTGGTTGGGTGTCCCCTTCATTTATCTGTACTCTGGTTGGGTGTCCCCTTCATTTATCTGTACTCTGGTTGGGTATCCCCTTCATTTATCTGTACTCTGGTTGGGTGTCCCCTTCATTTATCTGCACTCTGGTTGGGTGTCCACTTCATTTATCTGTACTCTGGTTGGGTGTCCCCTTCATTTATCTGTACTCTGGTTGGGTGTCCCCTTAATTTATCTGTACTCTGGTTGGGTGTCCCCTTCTGGTTGGGTGTCCCCTTCATTTATCTGTACTCTGGTTGGGTGTCCCCTTCATTTATCTGTACTCTGGTTGGGTGTCCCCTTCATTTATCTGTACTCTGGTTGGGTGTCCCCTTCTGGTTGGGTGTCCCCTTCATTTATCTGTACTCTGGTTGGGTGTCCCCTTCATTTATCTGTACTCTGGTTGGGTGTCCCTTTCATTTATATGTACTCTGGTTGGGTGTCCCCTTCTGGTTGGGTGTCCCCTTCATTTATCTGTACTCTGGTTGGGTGTCCCCTTCATTTATCTGTACTCTGGTTGGGTGTCCCCTTCATTTATCTGTACTCTTCATTTATCTGTACTCTGGTTGGGTGTCCCCTTCATTTATATGTACTCTGGTTGGGTGTCCACTTCATTTATCTGTACTCTGGTTGGGTGCCCACTAGGGCTGACCTTCGATAATTTTTTTGGAATTCGAAGCTTCGGGGCCGAGATTCGATTTTAATTCGAAGCTTCGAAATAAAGCATTTTTTTTTTTTATGTTGTGGGAGTTGTACAGCACTTTGTTCAACTTTGTCAGTGCTGTAAACCTTTAAACCTTTTTAAATCTTAGACAAACAAAACACTTTGCTTTCATGAAATATTGTAAGCCGTCATTTGAGGCTTTATAAAAGCAGCACAATGAAAACAAATCTGTCAGTGCCGAGTCCGACCTCATCTTAAATAACAAACAGCATTGCTTGTTGTAATTAACAAAGAGAGGCAGAGTTGATTTAGCAAAAAAGAAAAAAAAAATATATATATATATATATATATATTCATATATATATTTTTTTAATAATCGAATTTAATTTTCATATTCAAATCCCATGCCCATCGAACGAAGCTTCGAAGTATTTAAGACAGCCCTAGTGCCCACTTCATTTCACTGTACTCTGTACTCTGGTTGGGTGTCCACTTCAAGGGGGCACAGCCTAGGGATAAAGGGTTAATCCCCTGAAGGGGGAGGAGCCGAACCATGGGGGCGTGGTCAACATAGACCAATGGAAGAGGATATCCCTACTAGGGCTGCAACGATTAGTCGACATAATCGACGACGTCGATCATAAAAACTCGTCGATGCAGAATGTTTGCGTCGATTAGTCATAAAAAAAGTTATTTTTATATTTATATATATATTTTTTTTTGCACTATATATCTTTGTGAAAGTGGCTTCTCAGCTCTGGTCCAGCTGAAGACAAAGCAGAGGAACAGATTGGACATTGAGCATGACCTCAGAGTTGCTTTGTCTACCATCACCCCAGACTTTGAGACTCTTGTCAGGAGCAAACAACATCCCCAGTTATCCCATTAGTTCCCTGGGATGTTAAGCTAAGAAGTCTGCTATATATTTGTTGTTGTTATTTAAACACTTCCACTTTAATTTGTATTATTTAATTTATTTATCTTGTTATGGGGTGATTGTTGTATTGTTCAAATACATTTAGATTGAAAGTTGCTTAAGATTCAAATTCAAATGTTTCATGAGTAATTATTTTAATTTGCTATGGGATCATCATGTTATGTTACTGTAAGTTAACTGTTAAGGCAGAGGGACTGGACAACAGGGTGACATTCACAGGTGTGCAGACTTGAGCATGTGAGGTAAAACATGCATTGGAGAAGGAGCCATGCCCACAGGAAGCAGAGATTGAGGGTGTGACAAAAATAATCGTTAGATTAGTCGACTAATCGAATGGCAAAAATAATCGTTAGATTAGTCGACTAATCGAAGAAATTATCGACAGATTAGTCGATTACCAAAATAATCGTTAGTTGCAGCCCTAATCCCTACTGAGTACAATGCCACAACCTGCAAGTCTCTACGACAAACGGTTCAAAAGATACACAAAGGGTTAATCCCCTGAGAGGTCATTGCCAGGTCATTGAGTTTATTGAGTTGATTGACAGCTCCCTCTGAGTCTGTTCTTACAAGGAATGTCAACAAACACCCTCGCTGGCAGTGTATTCAATCCACTGGTCACCGTTCTATCACCGTCTTCCATGCACATTTCACCGTTTTAGCTGTGGTCACCTCCCCCCAATCTATACATCACATACATTGAATAAACCCCGTTTTCTCTCATTCCCCCCTTTGATTCTCAATCAACTTTCAGAATCAACAGACTACTTGGTTTTTCAATTAATTATACCCAAAAATAGACTCATAACAATGAGGGCCCCGCCGTCTGCTGTTTTGCCTTATTGTTTTCCATTACCCGCATCACACCCAAACCAGAAAGGATAAACAACGGTCATGGAGGAGAGAGAGAGAGAGAGACAGAGAAAAACACAGATTGCAACTTTTCAGACGACACACCTAAAACCCTTCGGCCCCCCTATTAGGTACCCCACGTCCAAATCAGAGCGCTCCCTTCCCTCTCTTACAGTACACCTCCCATCTTGGGCCGGTCCCGTCTTCTAGGGCAAGGGCCCCTTTCAGTGACGGCTCCTTTCCTGAGCTGGTCCCCCTCCCAGGGCGCGATCCCCTAGGCAAAAATGTCTCATCTGGTCTGCTACTGCTCAGTGTCTCTGGCTGTCCTCTCCACATCTGCTCCTCCATCGCCGCCATCTCCTCTCTCTCGTCGTGGATCTGTGTAGGCCCCTGCGGCTTCCTCCTCCTCCAGTCTGTCTCCTGGTCATCTCCATCGCTGTCGGTGTCATTCCCCCCTTGAAAGCAGAAACACAACACCGGCAGTCGTCTGTACATTCGACTTCCCTTGTTTTGCTATTAGTCTACCACCTTCTCCACACCTATTATCTATCTTACAGGGCGGTTCCCTGTTTGTTGTTTTCCGGCGTGACACTTGCAGTTTCCGATACCCACTCCGCGCAACTCTTCATCCCAGTTTGACCCCCAGCACGCGCCAGTTCTTCTGGTGACGTGTCTTCTGAAGACCCTGCCTATCTATTAGGTGTGAGAAGGCCCCACTGGAATTCAAACTCCCTCTTTATTCCATAATTAACCCATTCAAATAACTGCACCATCTTTCTGTGCAATTCTTATTTAATCATTGTATAATTAAACTCTATATCTAATATTATCATTATAATAATAATCCACTCTCTGTGCTCATTAGATTCACTATTGAATCACTCCCCCACTCCGCCACTAGATGGTAGTACAGGCCTATATCTAAATATTCCCCTATGAGTAATGAAAACTCCCCAGCACTACCCCCTCTCCGCCACTAGGTGGCAACCTACTCCTCCTCTATGGTGGTTTAGTTGACGTGTCACTTCCTGGTTCTTATCTGTTGTTAACTCCTCGTGGCTCCTTTGCTGCCATCTTGACTCGGTGCAAATGGCTACTCTCTCAACAAACGGCCGCTGCCCTTCCTTCCAAGGTCTAAAAACACCGCTGTTTTTCCTCTCTTTCCTATCCATTATCAGGGGACGCTTTCTCAGACTAATACTCTTGCCTGATCGGACATAATACACACTGGTACAATCTCCTTTCGACTTTCCTTCTGTTATGAAAACAGTCCCGCCATTAACAATTTTTCGATCTGGTTCAAGCGTTCCCCCCCCCTTTCCTCATCTCGCATTTACCCTCCTTAAACCAAAACTGTGCAGCCTGCCTCGTTTGCTTTTCATTCTCTGTAGATAACACCCTCGATTTTCACCATGGCTCTCTGCTCATATTATTACAGCTGGCATTCTCTCTGTGTCGAACTAGAAATGTTTACGTTTACGGATGCACATCTGTTCGTTTTTATTTGGCTTAAAAGATCAAAACAACCGTGTGCACAGTGAACTCACATTTTTGATCGGAGCGCTGTTTCCCCTACAGCGCTGGTTCGCCTCCTGACCGCTCGACTCGCCGCTCTCTCCCAGGGCTGGCCGGCCTTGCTCGATCATGATTCTCCCACACACGATGATTGTTGTCCACTGTCGTCCCATTATTGAAAAAGTCTTTTTCCGTTGTTCTTATCTCTCGGCAACCAACTGCTCCCGTTGTTTTAATCTCTTGCAAATCCGGCTGTCATCGGCACCAACAGTAAGATCCTGATCAAACTGGCCAGTATCACGTCTTCATCTGTTTTGGCTCTCCATCCAATTCCTCTGCGTTGTGTCATTTTAATGGTCCTGACGTCTCCGATACCGGCTGATAAGATCCTTATCTCCCCCGATAGTGCAATCCATAAACCATAATAATTCTCCACCTCCGTAAGAATTCGACACTTCGACAACGTGAAATACCTTACAAGGAAAAGCGTGGTTTTATTTGATAAACAGAAACCTCAGCTCAGATGTTAACAGATGTTATTGTCCTTGAAGAGTCTATTCTAATGATCTTTCGGTGTGTTCGTCTATCGTCCTTTTGTTATTCAGTCCAATAGTGTTCAGGCCTGGTCTTCAGCCTAACCCTCCTCGCGTTAGCCGAAGCTAAAGATGATGTGGCATTCTCCCCCCCCCCCCTCCGTGATAAGAGGAGAGAGAGTCTCTTCTGGTTTCTTCCCTCTTGGTCTCAGTCGGATTTTAGTCTGCCTTACACCCGGAAACACCGTTCAACTTATAGATCCTCGCCGTAGCAACGATAGCCCACCCCTTTCTGGTTGTCATGTGCCGTGTTGTCATGACAACTGCGTTAATAACCTTTAACACCATTAAACTTTCATTAAGATGAATCTCTCTCCCTCCTGCTCTGGGCCTACAGTACACTCTAATCTCAGATGTTCTTACAAGGAATGTCAACAAACACCCTCGCTGGCAGTGTATTCAATCCACTGGTCACCGTTCTATCACCGTCTTCCATGCACATTTCACCGTTTTAGCTGTGGTCACCTCCCCCCAATCTATACATCACATACATTGAATAAACCCCGTTTTCTCTCACCTCTTAATATGAGCACTTGAAGACCTGAATGAAGGGTTATGTGCGATATTGTGTAATTCCGTCGACAATAGACCTGTCGCTAAACCACGCCCCAAATAGAATTTGTCCAATCATATCACAGCGAAAATCCCCGCTGGCAGAAAACTCGGACACCACCAGAAAAGCCATTTGTGGGGCGCATCAAACCAAACATCTGTGATCGAAACCACTGAGAAGAGTTAAGTTTCTATGTTATTATCTAGCTAATATCTGATGGTGAAACGCTGTGTGTGGGGTACCTGTAATTCGGACACCAGGTACCCTGAAAGACTGGATGGAGGAGTATATTTCATACCTTTTCCGAAGCCCAAAAGAAAACTCGACAAATGCAAGCGGTGGATTATGCTGTGTCGTCGACCACATACACAACTGAATGTGAAGACCATTACCAAGGACACTTATGTTTGCGCAAAGATAAGGTCAATTCATAAAGACATAATATTTGACGGCATGTATTAGAAACGTAGACCAAACTATTAGTTTGCTAACGTTTGACTTTGACTGCCAACTAGCTAGCGTATATCCAGCCCAGCTAGCTAACGTTAGCTGCCAACTTGTTAGCCAGCTAGCTAGCTACAGTGTTATCAACATCAACGTTTGCTGTCTGACTTTTCGTCCTCGCTAGTTAGCTGGTGTTTTTAGCTAACTTTTGCTAACTGTCTTTTCACCCCAAAGCACTTCAGAGATGGGAAGCCAACTCTGGAATATCCAGATCCCATCCGGGCTCTCGTGTCTGCTCCGAAAAGACACAGACCCTCACCCAAAAAAAGGTAACGTTACAGTCAGCCAGGTGCATAACAGTGGAAATGATGACCAACAAGGACAGTTATAGTTATAGATTTAATGTAGTGACCACCATTGATAGTATAAAGAACTGGCTAACAGACAACAGGTTGTCACTAGGGGTGGGAATCACCAGTTTCATCACGATACGATATCGATTCTTTGGACAACGATACGATATTTTCCGATATCACAAAGTCTGCCACGATACGATTAGATTCAGGTGCCTGCGATCGATATGAGACGATATTATATGCCGATTTATAACAATCAGTAACATTTAAATCAACAACAAAAAAGGCAATGGAAATATCATTTGACATTTTTATTTTTTATCTCTTCCAGACATTTAAATGAAAAACAATCTATTGTTTTTAATACAAATAGACCTCCTGTTCACTGTTTTTGGTTCGTTTTTCTTTTTTTTTCGATATTAATATCCTATCACAGCGCTGTATTTTGGCTGGAAAAGGCATATTGGGAGTCAGAAGGTGCAGTACCGGCCAGATCCTGTTAGTGGGGCTATCTCGAGAATGCAGTAACCCCCCCCCTCCTTCCCAGTCCCTAGTGGTCCTCTGCTGCTCTCTCTATCAGCTTAGCTTAGTTAGCTCACGCTAACGCAACGTTAATTTTGGTATTTAACGCGACGTGGGCATAAAGGAATGGCGAGGATGGAAAGCATGTTAGATGCATTTGACCCCTTGTGGGGAAAAAAACAACAGGCACTTATTTCGGGCAAAATAGGCGGACTCTGAAGCAATGCTGTCTAACGTCTACACACGCTGAGCTGCGCTGAGCTACTGTTGTTGTTGCAGCCAGCCGGGCGGATATGCTCACGAGGGGATTTTCAAAATAAGAGTATCGCAATATGAATCGATCTTTTTACGTTGCATCGATCCTATTTGATAATAGATTGATATATCGATCTGGATCGATGTATCGTCCCACCCCTAGTTGTCACTGCCAGTGGCGTAGCGGAGGCCCCCGCAACCCCCGCGGTGCGGGGGGGCCCCGGAGCTTAGGGGGCCCCGCCCCGACTGTAGACTATCCTCTTAGATTTCGTAACGAGCGCGAACAGGGCGCAGACAGTGGAGCCCAGTATGGTTCTGCAGGGCTGCAGCTGGATGCATCTCGCACAGAGGGCGGGGCCCCGCCCTCCCTGCTATGATTTGCTCACCTGCGATAGGGCTGATAACTAATGTTCATTGGCAGCGTTCAAAACACAGCGGGAAGCGCCGGTAAAAATGCCGCAAATATCCAAGCAAGCGGCGGTGCTTAGAAAAACAAGATGAGAGCGAAAGCCGAACAGGAGACGGCAAAGCTACGAAAAAGAACATCATTGTTCCAGCAGGCAGCAAAGGTAGACTGACTCTAACGTTACTGAAGAATGCATCGGCAGTAAGCTCCCCACCCAGGCCGGCCGCCGCGCCGCGTCCACCGCTATCAACACGCCGGCCCAGGCAGACAGACAGCCCAGCCAGGCCCCCAGCCACGCTACAGCCGCCGAGACCCGAGACAGGTTAGAAGAATATAACGTTTTATTCGCCATAACCAGTACGAGTAGCCTACAGGTTACATTGGAACTGGAATCTAATCCGTAAATTTTTTAGTACATGGTTTAAGTGGCCGCGATGTCCAGTGTGATGATAATAATGATGTGTGTTGTAGCGGGACGGCCAGTCACGATATGACATGGCATGAGATTATGGGTCATTGTAATTGCGAGGATTTACTGAAACTGCAAGTAGTGTCAGAGCCTGCATAGGCGGAGGGTGAGCTCGACATTAGGGTCGGCTGTAATGGGATGGACCAAATGGACAAAATGTTCTCACTTTATTATTGATTTAGGGGAGTGGTCTGCCTTGCGGGGGGGCCCCGACATATTGCGCAACGCCACTGGTCACTGCATCTAGGCAACAAGACAGAATCCATATTAATGGGTTAAAAAATAAGGCTAAGCAGTGAGGACAAACTTGTTATAACCACCGGAGGAACCTCTGGTGAACCTGGTGAACCTCTGGTGAACGATGAGTAATGTCTCTATGCACTTTGTTGATGAAAATAATTGTTTTTAATGCACCAATGATCATGAATGATGCTTTTTTTTTATAATAAAAAAAAAACTGAAACATGAATACTACTACATGCACTTTAGATATGCACTAAGAATGCTCGATGCACTTCAGATGCCATAGTGCCACTTGAAACCAGTAACAACAGGGACAACGATGTAAATAAGTCCAGACTTTTCGTTTTATCCCTGACAAGGCAAATACAAATGTTGATCTGTCAAAGTTGTTATGTTTGTTGTCAATAAAATCCACTTTGAGCTGCATTTTATGTATGAAAGATGCTCCATAAATGAACTATTATTATTATCTGTCTATGCTTAGCTAATACTCAGCTTTTTGTGTTTTTTTCACAGCATGAGGTGTGCTGGGGATGTTACTGCCCTCACAGAGACGACACAGGTCAACCCAAAACAGGACATGAGTGACAATGAAAGAGGTCTGCTTTATGTTTTTGACTAAAGTGAGCATTATGGAATGTGTGCAGCTTTACAATCATGTCATTGATGAACTGAATATCTCTGTGAACTCTCTCAATATATATATCTCTTCTTGTAAAAAGTACAAAGTCACAGAAGTTGAGTCCGCTAAGTAGTAGTTGCCCTTGAATTTGGTAATAACAGTTGTGCCTCTTTGAGATGTGCATGTCTTCTCCGTCTTTACGCACATATAAATCTTTTATGGCTGTGGCTGCCTCTGCTACCGTCATGTCCCTTGCTGCAAAGGGACATTTCACCTCAAGCAAGCCTGTTTGACCATTGTCACATATTATTGCATCTGGTGTTGCCCCAAGGAAGGGGAGATCTGGTTGCAGGAGGAGGCCAGAGCTATGAACATGCCTATATCTGGAAATGTCTCCTGGTACAGCTGCTTGGCCTTTGACTCATTGGCAGAGCCATAGGTTGTTGCAGTAGCAGTGAAGGGCTTGGGGTAATATGTGGACTGTATGAAGGCATCTGAAATTTTCGTTCTCTTTAGTATCTTGCCAAATTCTGATGCAGTCAGCCTGCCCTCTCGCTCCTTGTGCCACAGTGGACATTCAGCCTGTCCCGTGGTTTGCAGTTGTAGTTGTCTTGCTTCCTCCAGATCAAAGCTCTGGATGTGCTGTGGTGTTGGTATGGCTATGTCTGGAGAGAGGGGCATGAGGATGGTCTTGGTACAGGAAGGGATGTTGCTGGGTTGGTCTGTGGGAGCTGCAACAGTGGGAGCTGCAGCGAGAGAAAAAATTTGAAACATCAACGAGTAATTTGTCTCCTCTTATCCCTTTCTCCTCTCATTTATTTCTCCCCTCATTCACCTCTCCCCCTCATCCCTCTCTCCTCATTCACCTCTCCCTCATCCCTCTCCCCTTATCCATCACCCCTCTCTCCTCCCCTCTTACTCCTCTCTCTTCTCTAAGAAGGTCAGGGTGTGGAGGAGCCTCCAGATGAGGAGTGCCGGCCTGTGGAGCAGGCTCCCCCAATGGAAGGTGGACAAGAGGAGCGAGATGAAAGATTGAGAAATCAACAAGCACAAATCGAATCACTGACGAGTATAAATACTGTTCTGAGACATAATCAAGTACCAAATAGATTAACACCAGAGGTCTTGCAGGACAGACGTGTACCAGCCTATTTCAAATATGCCACTGGATTCACTTATGATCAATTCAACAATCTATGTACTGTGTTTAGTATACCTAGCAGTGAAACAGCACAGCAAACTTCAGTCCCATTGACATACTGTATAGCAGATGTGATTGGCAAATTAACACAATGCATGCGTGTGCAGCTCTTGCTTGTTCTTATGAAACTGAGACAAAATCATGATTTAAAAGATTTGGCATTTAGATTTATGATTGATGAACGTAGTGTTGGTACTTTGTTCAACACATGGGTGGACTACATGTTCACAGTTCTAGGGGAACTACCCGCATGGCCTCATAGAGACATAATAATGGCACAAATGCCAGGAAAGTACAGAGAGGAATTTCCTACAACGATGGCAATATTAGACTGTACAGAGTTAGAAATTCAAACCCCAACTTCACTTGTATTGCAGAGTCAAAGTTACTCAACCTACAAGTCTGCAAACACATTGAAATCCCTCATAGCATGTGATCCACGAGGTTCTGTAATATTTTGTTCAACTCTTTTCACTGGATCTATGTCTGACAAAGAAATAGTTAGGCAGAGCAACGTTATTGAGCTAATGAAACATCTGCTTAAACATGGCTGCAGGAAGGGGATGGGCTTATGGTAGATAAAGGATTTTTAATTGAAAATGACCTACAAGAAATTGGACTTGAAATAAACATCCCACCCTTCGTCAGAGGAAAAAGGCAGATGCCCTCTACAGATGTCTGCCTGACAAAAAAAAGTGGCTGCACACAGGATACATGTTGAACGTGCTATATCAAAGATAAAGAAATTTAAAATTGTGTCAGAGAGGATCCCTAACATAAGGTTGACAAACATCAACCAGATCTGGTATGTTGTGAGTATGCTGTCTAACTTCCAGCCATGCATCCTAAAGAATACCATTACCTGATAGCTCAAGCCACAACCAATGGGGTAGTCCTTTCCACCTACTGCTACCTGTATAGGGGTCTGGTTAACAATGTAGCTTATAGGTGTGCCTCTCATTCCTCTCAGTGTCTCATATATTTCCTCACTGATTCCTGACTCTTTCCTAAAGGCAGAACGATACATGTTACTGTTAACTGTGTTAGAAATGTATCGGATGTTGTGCCTAGGCTATTATTCTTTCACATCAAACTGCATGATGGTGCAATTTTTTTCCAATAAACTGTGAAGGAGCACCATTTTGCCTTTATTACCAAATCTATCTGTGTTTTTATTGTGCTTTGAAACTACCTGTTAGGAGTGTAGGTGGGGATCACTGGTCTCCGTTTGCGGTTCAGTTTGGCTTTTGCCACGACTGCATAGGTTATAGGCTGGCCTGCTACCTTCTTCCCTCTGTGTTTATGCCACTGCTGTGGCTGACTTGTACAGGAGGCAGTGTCATCATTTTGGGCACGAGAAATATCTAAACTGTACATGAGCCCAATGATGTGTGAACAGTAACCAGGTGCCCTATGGTTTCAACAGCAATGAGAAGGGGAGAAAAAAAATAGGCTACTGACTGTTTGAGAACACTGCTCGTACTAGCTGCTACTTGAATATCACTAATGTTACATAAATGACACACCTGTCGGGTCTAGCTACTGGCCTACACAGTGGCTTTGACATATGCAAATCCAATGTCTGCCTGACTTTAGCCCTGCCCCACCCACTCAGTATACCGGGTGAATGAGAAAGCTTGTATACTGCGTTGGACCACTAGCCTAAACTAAAATATCAGCAATAGTAGTAATCATGGAGGTCTAAGGTAATAATGTGTTAGAAATTACTTACCCTGCAATACACGAACAACACTGCTCCATGATGGTGTTGTCATCAGCAACATTGATAGAGAGCCTGTGGGGTTTCTCACTTTTCAGTTGCGAGTGATAGCATTTGGCCTCGATTCTAATGGTTTCTTTTCTGTAAATGTTTATCTCATGAACATACTTTTCCACTGTGTATTGTAACCCTCTCTGTCTGCTTCTAGATGAAATATTTGTGTCATCTTTAAAAAACAGGTCTATTACCTGCTGTGGTAAATCTGACAATTGAACTTGAGGTCCCCCCACGGCCATCGTCATTCACGGTCGGCTTTGTTTGTCCGAGTTTTCAAAGGGGGCGTGGCTTAGCGATAGGTCCATTGTGGCCTGGGTGGCGATCGGCAAACAAGGGGGGAAACAGTAAAAAATCTGGTTTTTGCTAGAGTGCAAAGCATAACTTTCAAATAAATGGCCATAAGTTGAGATAGAAATGTCTAATTCCATTTATTTTTCTTTTGTGAGCGAGGGCACAGTCGTGTCATCGTTCTGATGTGTTGTTTTTATATCTACTGTCGCAATTTACAAAAGGTGACGGTAAAAAAATAAATGCAGCTTCTACACTCTAGTTCGCCAAATTAATCCCTATGGACCGAAATGTTCCCGTTTAAAGTCCATTTGTAGCCAAACGGTGTGGTGAAACTTTCCGAAAAGTAATAGCAACTCGAGTTGGAGCACGCCGTCGTTTTGATACCTTACACGTGTATGTGGTGCGAAAGCTCTGGGAGGAGTTAGCGGACAAAAATCAGCGGAATAAATAATAAAAATAGTATAGATTACAATAGTGTGGCAGTGACCTGGCTATTACACTGGCATCAAATCAATCACGCTCTCCTGTCAACAACAACATATTAAAGGGCAATTACAAATCAAAGTCATCTTATTAATATATAAATATATTTGTATTGGTCTTATGTAATGTTCTAATTTTCTCAGATACCGAATTCATTAGCTGTAAGCCATAATCATCAAAGATTTTTGAAATAAAGGCTTAACATATTTCACTATTTGTGTAATGAATTTATATAATATGATTTTCACTTTTTTTATTGAATTACTGAAATAAATGAACTTTTCCTCGATATTCTAATTTATTGAGATGCACATACATATATATATATAATCTTTTAAATATATATATATATATATTTATACCTCTCTGTTTTTCTCTATATATACCTCTCTCTCTCCTTCACGGCTTCTCATTTACCCTGTCTCTGTTCCACCCCTCCTCTCCCCTTCTCTATCATATCCACCTCTCTTACTTCCTCTCCTCTCCTCTCATATCATCACATCTTATTTATCTCTTTCCTATCTCTCCCATGTCTCCCTCTCTGTTGTCCCATCCTCTCTTCCCCGTTTCTCTCACCCCCCCCCTCCTTCTCTCCCTCCCCCCTCCTCCAGATCTTTTAGGTGTTCTTGCCATCTGTGTTGACCACCTCCAACCAACACCACCCTGATCCACCTTTTCCATCTCTGTTGACCACCTCCAACCAACACCTCCCCGATTGACCTCTTCCCTTCAGGCTGCTCCTTCAGTCTCCTCGTCTAAAACCTCCACCCTAGCCTGCCTCCGCCTACTGCTACTACCTCTAATCTCCACCTCAGCCCCATTCTCCACCCTGTGGACCCCAGCCCATCCAACTACTCCAACCTACTGTGATCCAGACTCTGGACCCTACCTACCTGCACCAACTTCTGCTGGCCCCCAGTCATTACCCAGGTTCCATAAAGCCTTCTCTGCCCAAAACCACACCCACTAAACCTAAAGCCCCACCCATCCAGAGCCCCGGTTCCACCCCTCTATCTGACCTCTGAACCCTACACCCAGGAATGGAACCTAAACATTGTGTTTCTGATTCATCATGCATCCCTGAAACGTAAGGTTTCTGGACATTGATTTGTCCTTTCCAACAGCCCCCTGCGAGGACCCGTTGTCCACTAGCCAGATACCAGCCCCTGGCCCTGAGGAGCACCTCTCTATCTTTAACAACAACCCACCCGGCCCTCCAGCATGTCCGGGGGTCTGCTGCAGGTGGAGATCCCAGACTTTGGCAGCTCCGTGCTGGGCAGTCTGAACCAGCAACGCCTGCAGGGTCACTACTGTGACGTGTCCATCCTGGTGCAGGGTCAGGCCTTCAAGGCCCACCGCGCTGTGCTGGCTGCGTCCTCCCTCTACTTCAGAGACCTCTTCAGCTCCTCCTCTTCCTCCTCCTCCCCCACCTCCTCCTCGCAGTCAGTGTTTGAGCTGCCCTCCTCTGTGACTCCGGCATGTTTCCATCAGATCCTGTCCTTCTGCTACACGGGCCGGCTGAGCATGGCCGCCAGCGAACAGCTGGTTCTGATCTACACGGCCGGCTACCTGCAGATCCAGAACATTGTGGAGAGAGGCATGGAGCTGATGCTGATGAAGGCTTCCTCCTCTTCCTCCCCACTCTGCTGTGACTCACAGGTAGGTATGTGACTGGCCCACATTCACAGCATAGATAGACAGCATAGATAGACAGCATATATAGACAACATAGATAGACAGCATAGATTAGATAGACAGCATAGATAGACAGCATATATAGACAACATAGATAGACAGCATAGATTAGATAGACAACATAGATAGACAGCATAGATTAGATAGACAACATAGATAGACAACACAGAAAGACAGCATGGATAGACAACATAGATAGACAGCATAGATAGACAACATAGATAGACAGAATAGATAGACAGCATAGATTAGATAGACAACACAGAAAGACAGCATGGATAGACAACATAGATAGACAGCATAGATAGACAACATAGATAGACAGCATAGATAGACAGCATAGATTAGATGGACAACATAGATAGACAACACAGAAAGACAGCATGGATAGACAACATAGATAGACAGCATACAGTAGATAGACAACATAGATAGACAGCATAGATTAGATAGACAGTATAGATAGACAACATGGATAGACAGCATAGATATACAGCATAGATTAGATAGACAGCATAGATAGAAAGCATAGATAGACAATATAGATAGACAACATAGATATACAGCATAGATTAGATAGGCAGCATAGATAGACAGCATAGATTAGATAGACAGCATAGATATAGTAGAAGTAGAAAGCTTTATTGGCATTGCACAATACAGTACAACAAAATTAGTTTGTGCAGCACCTAAAAGAACGATACCTACATACACACTCTACCACACAACACATCCATGATGTACCCATAGCGTAATATAGTGCGGGGGACCTTGACCTCTGACCCACACACCTGTTTTTATACACAGTTTTTCATACACCTGTTTTTATTTATTTTTTTAAACTTTGACCAGTCAGCTGGTTCTTTTCGCGTTTATCGCTTTTTCTGGTCAAGTATGACCGACAGAAACAGGTTGAATGGGGTATAGATGGGGGGAAAGACACTCTGAGAAAATACGGCGAGTCCGGGAGTCGAACTCGTGTACCCCAGATCCGTGACGCGCACGGTTGTCCCCGACGCCGAAATAGCGTTCGAGGTACGCGGTGAGCTACTGGAGCTCCCCTATACACCTGTTTTTTTACACACTTGTTTTATACACCTGCTTTTATCTCATCACGCTCTTATTGATATTGATAGATATGATTTAATTGAATTTGATCATGTGCTTATTTTTAATTCATGATGCAGACATAACGTGAAACAACTGAATGAAAATAACTGTCAATGTCTGTATACTGTGTGAGCTGCGAGATACCTTGAATTTCCCCAAGGGGATTAATAAAATAAAGTATCTATCTATCTTCTATCTAGACACACTACCATACCATACATACATTAGTTGTACCCATATTCACTATCACACCACACATTAATGTACCCACACATACCCTCTGCTACATATTATGCACTTCACAAAAACATTAAAAAGGTTTTTAAATATTGCACATTAGAGAATACCATTATTGCATTATTGCACATGTCCCAACATCTGTCATATTGCACATACAGTCTATATTATAGTGAGGTAGATGAGGTGGCAATATGGGGGGGGGGGGGGGGGGGGGTGATTGTTCAGTTCAGTGATCTGATGGCTCTCGGGAAGAAGGTGTTCTGCAGCCTGGAGGTGCGGGCTTTGAAGGCCCTGTATCGCCTCCCAGATGGCAACAGGGAGAAGAGGTGGTGAGAGGGGTGGATTTCATCCTATACAGCATAGATTAGATAGACAGCATAGATAGACAGTTTATCCAGGTTACAGCCTCTTCTTTAACTAACTGTAAATATGGAACATGTCCTCCATAATAAACATCAGCTGGTATAGAATCATAACATCACCATGGTGACCAACATTCTAAACATCAGCTGGTAAAAGATGCTGGTCCCCTAGATGGACCTGCATCTTATTTCATTTCTTAATTGATGTTTAATTGACTATTTGATATATGAAGTCAATTAACTAATTCCATCAAATGATTTTAATGAAAAAAATCAACAGACAACCTCCACAGATGAACTGGGCGGTTATGATGCTCCAATAATACAACAACAACAACAACAACAACAACAACAACAACAACAACCACCAGCCCGGCAGGCGGTCAGCCCCACCCTCAGCCCAGAGGAGCTGCTCCTGGCGGTCAGCAGGATCAAACAGGAGAGAACCGACACGCCTCCTCTTGAGGAGGAGATGGGAGCAGATGGGGGGGAGGCCAGGTAAATACATGCAAGGGGATCAAATCTGTATGTGTTTCCACCTCAAGATCCTAATTTTGTTTATTTAGGCGACATCTATTTGTGATAAGCGTTTATTGCTGTTGCATTTTTGCAATTAACTTACTTTCATCTTGAAGAGTCATGCTAACTACTGAGTTAGTCTTCTGTTCAATCATGTTAACTACTGAGTTACTTCTATTCATTCATGCTAACTACTGAGTTAGTGTTCTATTCATTCATGTTAACTACTGAGTTACTTCTATTCATTCATGCTAACTACTGAGTTAGTCTTCTGTTCAATCATGTTAACTACTGAGTTACTTCTATTCATTCATGCTAACTACTGAGTTAGTCTTCTGTTCAATCATGTTAACTACTGAGTTACTTCTATTCATTCATGCTAACTACTGAGTTAGTGTTCTATTCATTCATGCTAACTACTGAGTTAGTCTTCTATTCATTCCAAACAAATTGCAAAACTACTGAGTTACTTCTATTCATTCATGCTAACTACTGAGTTAGTGTTCTATTCATTCATGCTAACTACTGAGTTAGTCTTCTATGCATTCATGCTAACTACTGAGTTAGTCTTCTATTCATTCCAAACAAATTGCTGTTGCTGCTGGTGACATAAAACACATCACTTCCTGTGCACTGTATGATTTTGCCGGGAATGTCCTACTAGTAGTGCGGTGGCTTAGCAAAAAAATGTGGACGCGCCTGACAAAAGCACCACATTTTTTCCACGTGTTCCCCATCACCATAGCTTTCATTTTGGGGTAGGGGCCACATCATCATGATGGATTTCAAGATGGCTGCCATGTAAAATCAAGGTTCTGCCCATTAATAAATATCTTGGTCCATAGCGCACTCAATATTTGAGCGAACACAAAGGTATTGGTATCCCTGTAAACTAGAGAAGCTAAGCTTTCCATTGGTACCATTTTCATTAAGCCCAACTGTTGGGAAGGGGGTTTTAATAGGCAATGATTCAAAATGATGTAAAATCTTTGCCTAGAAAAAACTGCCATGCTCATCTTCCAAAAGGTCCCTTGGCTGTTCACATGAATATATCAGAGTGCACATTGGTTTTATAGGTACCCGCAAGCCTCTTCTTTCCAGACATACCCACTTTGTCCAACTTGCATGCTATTTGGGGCAATAATCAAGCAGGTTTGTGCATGTGGTACAAATGTGTCGAACATTGGGTTAGGGTTTGTTGTTAGAATGTTGAACATAGAAGATCAATTTTGGTGTCAAACTAGGGCTGGACGGTATGGTCTAAAATGTATATCACGGTATAATTTGAAGCATAGACGGTAACGGTATATATCACGGTATATTAACTTATCTTAAAATGTCTATATAAATGCTTCTGAAGGGGTAAAACACTGTTATTCTGTTACAGCTGCTGAGCTCTATACTATAGCTAATGTCCATCAATATCTTCCTTTTTAATTAAATAGGCTCAAGAATCGAATCAGGATTGTTAGCAGAGAGAGAGCGAGGGAGGGAGGAGGCTGCTAGAGTGGAGCTAACGTTAGCTTGCTGAGGCTAGTACATCGACAGGCTGCTAGTGGAGCCAGCTAACGTTAGCTTGCTGAGGCTAGTACATCGACAGGCTGCTAGTGGAGCCAGCTAACGTTAGCTTGCTGAGGCTAGTACATCGACAGGCTGCTAGTGGAGCCAGCTAACGTTAGCTTGCTGAGGCTAGTACATCGACAGGCTGCTATAGTGGAGCCAGCTAACGTTAGCTTGCTGAGGCTAGTACATCGACAATTAACATTACATAAGGTTTTAGCGCGACGTGGGCATTCCAGAATGGCGAGGATGCAAAGCATGTTAGACCATTGGACTCGTCGCAGAATTTACATTACACATAGAAACTGCGTGACTTGCGAGAGAAGTTGTCACACAGCCTTCAAACGCAGGGTGGAAGAGCTAGTTTGTGTCTGTGTATTATGAAATGACAATTGCGCGTTGACACGCCCACTGCGTGAAGCCTCTGTGCTCCTAAATAACTTTTTCCAGTTCGCACATCTATTATGACTAATTCCATCTATTTTTAGGGGCAAATACGAGTGAAATAGTCGCACCCTGGCTGTGGTTACATGATTGCGTCATTGCTATTTTAGAGCTGCTCTACCGGTTACAAGGTATAGTCAAAATCCATACCATAGCGCAAATTCATACCGTTTATACCGTATACCGTTTATACCGTCCACCCCTATGTCAAACTACACAGCTATCACCCCCTTACATCCCCCCTCCCTCTTCTCCCCTACTCTCGCTACCTTACTTATACCCACCCCACCAATGCTCCTCAACCTCCTAGCCCTCCCCGCCTGCTCCTCACTACCACACCCTACGGCCAGGTTCCCATCCCACAAAACTCTCGCATACTTTACCTCCCCTAATTCCTCGTCAATGAGTTTGGGCAACTCGAGCCTACCTATTCTCCACTCTCCCCTCTCCCCCTCAAGCCTAATCACCATATTAATCACTTTTGCCACATCATTTCCAGCACCCTCGCCTCCTGGCCCACTTGAGCTATCGTCCCTCACTTTCTTCCTCTTCCACCCTTCTCCCCCACTCTCCTCCCCCCTACTCTCCATATCGTCACCACCCGACCCCTTACCCTTGCCCTGGCTATTCTCACCCCCATCGCTGTCTTTCCTCTCCGTCTGTTTCTTCCTCTTCTTCCCCACCGTTTCCCACACCTCTTTCTCATTCCCCTCCCCACTATTCTCCATCATTCTAGAGAATTGTTGAATATAGATACACGAATGCTCTAGAATGTTCCATTATGACAGCATACTGTGACATCACAAATGTTCTAGAATGGTTGATGACATCACGAATGTTCTAGAAGGTTCTATTATGACAAATAATACGGTTCAATGACTATCTAAATCCAATCAATATTCCTAATGCCGTTTCAATGTAAGGTTATAAAAATAAACATATAAACATTCATATAATACAATAACCTAAATATATAGCTTTGGCTCCTCTACAATACACTTACCTAGGATTTGACTTGATTCAACAACAAAGCAGTCGGGGCAATGGCAAGCCGAAAACGGTCGAAAGTGTAGTTATTTGAAGTTTGGATTTTTTTTTTGACTGAGGTAGGTAGATTACATTTTTAGAGACTAAAGTACAGAAAAAAGGTACCGTTGGGTACCGGTATCGATTCACAGGTACCGGTACCGTGTCGGTTCAAATGTGAACGGTACCCATCCCTATTGCTTATGTCCAGAGATTCCAGCTTTGATAACTAAAGTAATGACACTTGACTTACCTGTTATATTATGTTTTGCCTTTTTAAACATGTCCCTTATCACGCTGTCCACGACAGCTGTCACGAGACGCGCACTGAGAGCTGGCCAGTATACCGCGGGACCTTTTATGAAACATTCTGATATTTTCACGGGCACGAGACCACTGCACAAGACCCGCGAAAATATCTCCATAACAGTTAAATACGCCTATATGGGCTAAAGAGTTATGATAATAATAAATGTAACGAGTGATCCTAATAAAATGTCTATTCGATTCATGCATGTCTGACTGTTAAACAAGTAAAAAATTATGTAAATATGTTGTTAGAATGGTACAAATATTCATCTGGTGACATTCTTCATAGCATTAACACATTTATTGACCCAGAAAATGTATAGTTTGACACCAAAATTGATCTTCTATGTTCAACATTCTAACAACAAACCCTAACCCAACATTCACATTTTTGGCAGTTGTTAGAATGTTCGACACATTTGTACCACATACGTACACAGACCTGCTTGATTATTGCCCCAAATAGCATGCAAGTTGGACAAAGTGGGTATGTCTGGAAAGAAGAGGCTTGTGGGTACCTATAAAACCAATGTGCACTCTGATATATTCATGTGAATATCCAAGGGACCTTTTGGAAGATGAGCATGGCAGTTTTTTCTAGGCGAAAATGTAACATAATTTTGAATCATTGCCTATTAAAACCCCCTTCCCAACAGTTGGGCTTAATGAAAATGGTACCAATAGAAAGCTTAGCTTCTCTAGTTTACAGGGATACCAATACCTTTGTGTTCGCTCAAATATTGAGCCCGCTATGGACCAAGATATTTATTAATGGGCAGAACCTTGATTTTACATGGCGGCCATCTTGAAATCCATCATGATGACGTGGCCCCTACCCCAAAATGAAAGCTATGATGATGAGGAACACGTGGGGAAAATTTGGTGCTTTTGTCCGGCGTGTCCACATCCTTCTCAAATCTGGTGCTAAGCCACCGCACTATAGACACCAGTGTTTAACACATTCTGGGCCATTTGGATCCGTCTAATATCACTCTAGACGGCGAGCATTTCTAAACAGACTTGCATAGTTCGTGAGGCTGTTTGTAGAGCTAAATCTATACTTTATCTGTCCATTCTCATTGTCAATTGACATCATAAACCGTCCCTTCAAAATGGCTTAAAGAAATAATTTTTTCATCAATACGTTCTCATTTTATAGCGTCGTGAATATAAGCGTTATAAGGGATTTGGACTAGTATATTTCCTGGAAGGCGAGATACAGGGCGCTAAGCTAATAACATTAAATCGAACAGCTTTTCGGCTATAGAGAAGCTAGAGCTAAAACTCAAAATGCATATGATCGATATGATGGTCCACCATGAATGCATGAAGGGGGCGGGGGACGTCATTTCTGATTATTGATTACCAATAACCGCGTTAGCCTCAGTAGCCACATTCGCTGATCGGGTGGATGGCTATCATAACAAGGCCTGATCAGCATGTCATTTACGTGAAAAAGATCTTACCGTGAGCCGGTTGGATCCCCCAAAGGATTTCCCAGTTATCGATCGCCATCTGGTAGATCGATATGTCCATTGGCTGATCATATATTCCTTTACTGCACACTGAAATCCGCGTCCCAAAACGTATTCCGTGCTACAGGCATAGCTTTATTGTAAGCAGAAAACTACATTGGAGATCCAGAAAAAACAAGACAACTTCTGCCACAGGGAACACTGCATTATCGAGATAGCGCCCCTAAGAGAATCTGGCCGGTAATGCACTTTTTCGAATTCAAAGAGTAGGGTACTTCTGCAGTGCTGCTCGGTGACATTGAGTAGGATATTACAATGGAATAAAAGCCAAAACAACCTTGCCACGGACATGTCCGTGGATGGTCCTCTAGCGTTGGATCCGAAACACGGACATCTCCGTGGTTGGCCGGGAAACGGTTAAAACAGGAATGTCCTACCAGCACCAGTGTTTAGAACAGGAATGTCCTACCAGACACCAGTGTTTAAAACAGGAATGTCCTACCGGCACCAGTGTTTAGAACAGGAATGTCCTACCAGACACCAGTGTTTAGAACAGGAATATCCTACCAGACACCAGTGTTTAAAACAGGAATATCCTACCAGACACCAGTGTTTAGTAGTAGTAGTAGTTTATTCAGTCATCATCTCACACAATACAATATACACCATCATTTAACAATATTTGATTTTACAGTGACTGAAAAGGTACATACTGAAGCATAATGCTTATATGCCTGTCCTATATTCTTAACAAAAATTACAAAAATTAAGACTCCAAAACAGTATTCTAAAAGAAAATAGCACAAAAAACAGTATTATTCACCCTTGTAGTTTTCAAAAATAGCTTTACAAACCATTTTCTTAAAAACCAAAAGCGAATGACTCATTCTTAACTGTATATCAGCATTGTTCCACAAGTTAACCCGAATAATAGAAATACACCTCCTTTTAATCCCTTTCTTAGCTCTTTGAACAGTAAATTTACAAATATCTCTCAAATCATATTTTCTTTCATGTATTGAAAAAAACCTTTGCACCCCGTCTGGGAGTAACTTTGCTTTAGCTCTGTACATTATTTGCATAGTTTTATAATAAACCAAATCATTAAATTTCATAATATGAGACTTTATAAACAATGGATTTGTGTGTTCATAGTAACCAGCCTTGAAAAGGTTCCGAATGGCCCACTTTTGCAGTAAGACTATTGGATTTACTGTATTTTTAAATGTCGACCCCCATACTTCCACACAGTAAGATATGTAAGGAAGTATAAGTGAGCAGTAAATGATGTGCAAGGCTTTGTAGTTTAATATATCCTTACATTTATACAATATTGCTACTGACTTAGATATTTTTCCTTGAATATAGTTAACATGTTGTTTCCATGTTAATTTCTGGTCAATAACTACCCCTAGACATTTTATCTCAGAAACTCTTTCTATTTTTACATCACATATTTTTTACTCGATATCCCCCTCTATTTCTTTTCGATTACCAAAAACCATAAATTTTGTTTTCTTAACACATTGATTGCCACGCAGTATGCCCATCATTATACCCAGTCTGCCACCGCTGTAAGCCTATGGAGATGTTTACCTTCTTTGCAGGGCTATAACTTTTTAAATATTATAGCTATATCTGCATTATTATGGCCCATTCAACATCGATTATCTATCGTTCCGGATGTGGGAACGTTATATTTTTTCATTCATACATTGTTGTGTTAATACCGTCGAGAATATAAGTATGTTTTTAAGCTTTTCTGCTGTAATTCCAAAAACGCTAGTTATAGGCCCTGACGCATATGATAGATTATCGATTGGCGTTTCTTTCCTACACGCTATATTAAAAAATTCAAATGTATATGATCGGTATACATTATGCTTCATCATGCGTGAAGGAAAGGGGGGGGGGGGTCGTTTATAATTCCTTGATCGTCAGTAGGGATGGGAATTGATAAGATTTTATCGATGCGATTCTTTATCGATTCCCTTATCGATTCCTGATAAATTTTATATTCAAATAAATAAATTGGAAATGAAACATAACTAAGCTGGTTAGAATAACAACATGCAACTTGACATTTCTGATTGTCATTTATTGTTGAGCCCCCATGTCAGAAAAATACAAAAACTGTAAAAAAAGAAATGTATTAACTATAGCCTACACTTAAATAAAATAATGTATTTGAGATTCTCTTAAAATGTATTTATTTTTTTATTCTTAAACTAATTTAATCTATTGAATAACGACCTGTTGAATGTAACTATACAGTTCAATATCTTAAACTAATTTAATCTATTGAACCGTAGTTGCATTCAACAGGTCGTTATTCCTCTGACTTCTCTGTCTCTGGTCTTTCAGAGACACACACACACACACACACACACACACACACACACACACACACACACACACACACACACACACACACACACACACACACACACACACACACACACACACACACAGAGCTCCCTCCCCGGTCCCCGCTCGCCCCTGTCCTGTAAGGTATTGGCTTGTGTTGCTACACGGACATGTTTGTATGTTGCACGGTACTTCCTGACTTACCTACTAGTAAACAAACAGTCAACGTGATCACACGCTCTCCGTCTCTTATTATATGTGAACTAAAGAGTACAAGGTTTACACAACAGCCCCCACACCCTTTTTTATTTTATTTGTACCTGTACTACCTGCTGTCAGCTGTTATCTCTCTCTGTGAGCTTGATTAGCTAGCGTTAGCTACCGTTAGCTCCGCGGCTAATCTTAGGTTACCCTGAATTAAATCAATGACTATGTTCTAAAACATTGGAGTAGTTTTCACTGCACATTGAACAGCCAAACAGCGGGAGCATTTCGGGAGCATATGACCAAAACCCAGGCAATTTTCGAGCCCTTAAGGAATCAAATAGTCTGCCATGGCTACATGCGTGGCGCTAACGTTATGCGCAACTGTAGGAAAAACCTGGCAGCGATAAGAGGAATCGATAGTCACGGAGGCATGCAATTCCAGGAATCGGACAATTAGGAACCGGCTCCCAACGGGAACCGGTTTTTGATTCCCATCCCTAATCGTCAGTAACGGCTTTATTTAGTATGGGTTGATATATTGATCAGACTGATTGCAAACAAAGAAATGGACAATCGGGCTGAAAATAACGTTAGTGTCCTCCTACCGTTCGCCGATGAGACTGGAGGAAAAATATCCCAATTATTTGACGTCGATCTCCTAGATCCATTTCCGGTTTTGTATGACGCAATAAACGCCGAAATCAT
Organism: Notolepis coatsorum; assembly: GCF_963971535.1. Taxonomy (NCBI): domain Eukaryota; kingdom Metazoa; phylum Chordata; class Actinopteri; order Aulopiformes; family Paralepididae; genus Notolepis; species Notolepis coatsorum. The sequence continues at coordinate 19,765,314 of NC_140166.1, read as the reverse complement.
ATCGATTATTGCATTTCGAAAGCGATCCAAATGCACTCGAGTGTGTATATTGATCCACGCCACAATATATCTCTGGCGGAGGAATTTCCTCGATGCACCGATCGCCACTTCCGGTTTGGCGTGATTGTAACTCGCCCGACCATCCACCAGGCCGCGGTATTGAGGCGTTGCAATATCAGACAGGGTGCCGCTGCAGTCCGGAGGGAGGCTGGATGAATTATGAATGCCATGGCGAAAAAATTTAATATTGATCCCAATAATGATTTACGACGTTATTGGCGCACAATGTGTTAATATTGAGAGACAATTTATTAACATCAAACCAAGTTTTGAGAATTTCAAGCTCTCTTTCAATATCAAACAAAAGTTCCTTTAAATTACTTCCTGAGCAATATAAATTTGTATCATCTGCAAAAATAACAAACTTGAACAGTTCAGCAACATTGCACATATCATTACACTTTGACTGCCGGAAAACGCTTTAACACGTCATTCCCGGCCATGCTCAAGTTGCCGGAGGACGCCCTTATATCAATATTTCAAAAATCTGCGATCGGATTCATATTTCCCCTCCGCTGGCCTGAGATCCACCAGGAGGACCCACTGAGCTCTCTGGCGGTTCAGGAGCGCCATCTGGTGGCCGATCGGCGCAATCGCCAAACAGGAAGTGCTATGGAGGTTGTGCTGGTCGGCCAAATTACTTCCGGGCACTCTGTTTGGCTACCGGGACTCGATCTCGACACAATACATAGCGATCGATTGCCAATAACTCGATAAACAACATGATTTGGACATATATACTATTATACAAGCTGGAAATGGACCCGATATTTCTACATACCATAATAGGTAAATGACTGTTCCACGCTCATCGCCCAACGGCGCGAGGAGGATACGGTAAGATTCAGCGTTATTTTTGATCGTATTCCATATAAACTGTTATGATGAACATATCACCCACACTAGATGAATGATATAACGCTGCCCACGGAATTATAAACGATCCCCCGCCCATCCGGTCATCATCAGATCATACGTAGATCATTCTAGAAGTACGTCCAATTGAAATTTTTTATATCGCCCCGATTGCCATCAAACTGTATTTCATCATCAATATAATGCATTTGGGGCTATATATCACGTTCTGGAGAAAGCTGCAGAAAGAGATGAAAACATACTTATTCATTAGACCATACTTTACTATGAATATGTGAATGAAAAAGTTTAACGTTGCTACACAATGAACAATACATATAGGACTTTGAATGGGCCCTAATAATGGCAATGTAGTAATAGAATTTAAAAAGTTATAGCCCTGCAAAGAAGGGGAATTTCTCCATAGACAAATAGCGCTGGCAATCCACAGTCATTTTCCGGATTTCTGGCCGGCACCCATAGATCCCTGGGGTACTCCACAGGTGACCTTCCTAAATCCTGACACAGTGTCATTAATTTGCACACATTGCTGTCTGTTTTCCAAGTAGCTCTTCAGCCAAGAGTTAGCTATACCTCGTATCCCATACTTCTCCAGTGTTCTCACTAATATGCTGTGATCTATTGTATCAAAAGCTTTCTGTAGGTCAATATAAATACCAATAGAACACTTGTCATTGTCAACTGCTTTAGTTATTTCTTCTACCATCTCCATCACTGCATATGTAGTAGTTCTATTTTCCCTAAACCCATACTGGTGTTCACTCAGTATTTTGTATTTGCCAATGAAAAGGTCCAGTTGTTTCACAAATAATTTCTCTAATATTTTTGAAAATTGAGGAAGTAGAAACACTGGTCTATAATTGTCCATTTGATGTTTATCTCCATTTTTTATATTGGTATTACCTTTGCTGATTTCATATTATTAGGAAAAGAACAGGAAAAGTTTAGAACAGGAATGTCCTATAATTTCTGCTCTTAACAGTCTGACCCCTCCTTGTTTCTGTTCCTAGAAGTCTGACCTTGTTTTGTGCTCCTAGCAGTCTGACACCTTCTTGTTGTTCTACTAGAGGTGAAGTTTCAGGGGACCTCCAGGCCTCTAGGGGCAGCGCATTGTGTTATCTGGGTGCAGGAGGAGGTCTGATGCCAGGGCTGCAGTCATATCTCCTGGCCACTGGAGAGCGCTCTAGTCCAGGAGGCTCCAGCCTGCCCACCGACTCTCCCCCCTCACACCCCGCCACAGAGGAGGAGCTAGAGGAGGATTACTATGGCAGCACCATGCCGCCTGGTCTGTATGGACAGATCTATGGTCACCCCAGCAACCCTTACAGTAAGTTATATCATACAGTTGTCATAGAGAGAGCATAGTTATTATAGGAAGACTAGAGAACAGTTATTATAGAAAGACTAGAGAACATAGAAGACTATAGAGAACATAGTTATTATAGAAGACTATAGAACATAGTTATTATAGAAGACTATAGAGAACATAGTTATTATAGAAGACTAGAGAACATAGTTATTATAGGATGACTAGAGAACATAGTTATTATAGGAAGACTAGAGAACATAGTTATTATAGAATACTATAGAGAACAAGGTTATTATAGGAAGACTAGAGAACATAGTTATTATAGAAGACTAGATAACAAAGTTACTAGAAGGAGCATCTATCCCCAGGCCATCAGGATGCTCAATGACAATCAATGAAAATGACACTGTAACAAACCATCAAATACACTCACAGCACACACATCCACACGTACACACTCACTTTAATAAACAACTCACTGTAGCACCTACTTTACCCTCTTTAGACACTTTAACACACTTTATATTTATTGGTATATTGGTATATTTGTATATTTTTGAGTTGAGATTTGCACAACTCAACTCATACCTCATTGCACCTCACCACCACAAGGTGGCACCACAAGCTAAGTTGTACCTCATCACATTCCTGCATTATACTGTATATGGGAACTCAGTTACCTTTCTCTACTCTGCACTGTATATTGTATATATGTATATTGAATATTTTTGTTTTGTTTACACTTGTTTACGTACTTGACTTTCTATTCTATACTTATAGTACACTTTTTATACGGAAAGAAGCATTTCATATAAAAGTATTCTGTATTTCTAAGAAACTTGAAAACTTGAAACTTTTATAGAAGACTAGAGAACATAATTATTATAGAAGACTAGAGAACAAAGTTATTATAGGAAGACTAGAGAACATAGTTATTATAGAAGACTAGAGAACATAGTTATTATAGGAAGACTAGAGAACATAATTATTATAGAAGACTAGAGAACATAGTTATTATAGAAGACTAGAGAACATAGTGAAAGATTACAGTGTTTTCAGCCTTTAATCAACTCGTCACCTGCTGCTCCGTGACTTGCCTCCGCGTTGTGTCATCTGTACTTGGTTATCTCATTAGCTGTCTCACACTGTTAGTACATCCGTAATCAGAAGGAACGACACTGGCAACGTGATCTTCTTCCTCAGCTCGTGATGTTTATTTTCATAAACATAGCCTCTTACAAGATGTAACCAATTCTGAAATGTCCTTGAACAGTCTAAATTCATTATTCTACTGTCTCTTTTGCTTTTAGTCCAATGGTGGTTTAGGCCTCGTCGTTAGCCCAAACCTTCCCTGTTAGCCGGAGCTAGCCTCCTCGAGGCCTAGGAGGGGGGGAAGGCCCCTCCCACCACCCTCTAGTTAGTGCTCGGTCTCTCTGTCCACGTCTACACGGCTCAGCCTCGTGTCCTATTCTAACTTACCCCGGAAAAACTCACATCTCATAACGTCTTTTCCCTAGCAACGGGGCCCCCCCCCCTTTTCTTGTTACTAAGTGACACAATACCATGGCAACGGCAGTCTGGTCTTTGACACACTAAACAATGTGGCCACACCACTATGTGACAAGCCCAGTGCCGCTGCAGACACTGACCTTGGCTCGCTTGAGAGCTCAGCTGATAACAGGCCCTCGTCTGCAGTCTCACTGGAGACAGACATAGTGACTGATACTGTCCTCTTACAACTAATATCTATGAGTAGATTCCGTCATCTGCAGATATTTACATTATATACACATCGGGAAAAAAAGGCTACTTCCTTCAATCCTCCCTTTGAATCTTAATCAACCTTCAGAATCAACAAACCACTTGATTTTTCAATTTACTAGGCTGTCGTTTTGACGCATACTGTGCCCTTCCCCCGCGCCCAAGGAAAGATGACAGCATCTCGTCAAAACTGTGATCTTGTTGGTCAATGCCTACCGTGCCTCCCCCGGGGCACCGGGGAACACACAGCAGGCCATCAACATAATGACACCCAGAGGAAACCCACAGCCATTTAACGCTCCCTGGGGGAACTCCCCCCTTGTTGTCTTTGGCGCCCCTCCCCAAAATAAACTCACCTCTCCCCTCCCTTGATCCTGCTAGAGAAATGGTTTATCTGTCCCGAGAGGACTATATTAACACTTTGAGTGCCACTCACGGCTTTTCTCGGGTTACGCCCCGACCGTTGAATGCCACGGTCACGAGTATTCTCTGGTATTTAAATTTGGGTTAGGGTTAGGGTTATTTTTATTTATTAGCGATCTGAAATCATATTGCATCACGCGAGCCTACCGTTGGAGATCCAGGGACCGCCGGCGCTCAGATGTGAAAAAAGCGCCCCCTATCGTCTCCCAGATGGTAAATCACCCTATTGGAATGGACTCAATGAAAGTGAATGGGAGAACGGATTTCTGACTCCACATTTTACTTCTCACTGATGCAGCCAGGGTCTACCAGAGTTCATTCTGGAGCCTCTGAGCCGCACGGATCATGTGTTATACTGTACACACGATGGATCAATACATTTATCGATTTTTTTCGAATGGCGATCGGAAATTGGAATAAACCATTTGGATACCATCTGACCTCAGGTAAGGAATCTATGTTATCAGTGTTAGGATAATCAGACTCGTTTTCACAGAGATATAAGCGTTTATGTGATATGTGATATGGCTGTTTTGACTGTAAAAGCCATGAGGAAATAAGAGCAGCGATTATCAGCGCACGGCATGAGCGTGCGTGCGCACACATATACTATCGATCATCTAGCGTTTATTTGAAAACGATTCATAAATAGGCCGACAAATGACAACGTTCTGGAATATTCCAGTAAAAGGCGATTATCATAGGCATGGGTTGTTTTTCCCCGGAAAACGGGTGATTTTCAAAATGCTATCAAACGGAAATGAAGCGATAAAAATACAATCTGCCTTGCCAATGTTGACTGGAAAATGAGTCTTTGATAAGCGACGGGCAGATTAGACACATAGCCATAATTTAAAACACAGATTAGGCGATATTAACGTTAACATTGGCCGTGGACCGTGGCATTCAACGGGGTAAAAAGGAAAACACGGCCGGCACTGAAAGTGTTAATATACTACAGGAAATTGTCATAAATTATCCCCCTATAACCTTCTATAATAAGGTTCTACCATATCATACTTCTGTAAATTATTATCACTGAACACACAGGACTTCATGCTGTCGTCTTGTCTCTCGATCTCTTGATTGACTCTGACCGAAAGTCCCTGTTTGTCCATTACTTTACTTACTTAGGCCTTTTTATTCCTTTCGGAACATAGGCCATTGATGAAAAGTTTCCACCCCCGTCTGTCTTGCGCCATCCTCTCCAGCTGTTTCCACGTCAGTCCCCTTGTCTTGAGTTCCTGCTCAGTGTCTCTTCTCCAGGTGTTTTTGGGTCTTCCTCTGCCTCGCTTGCCTTGTGGGTTCCAGGTTAATGCCTGTTTGGTTATTGCGGTTTTGTGTCTTCGAAGTGTGTGCCCAATCCAGCTCCATTTTCTCCTGGTCAGCTGGACCTCCACTGATTCTTGCTTGGTGCATTCCCACAGCTTGATGTTGGTGATTGTGTTTGGCCAGAAGATCCTGAGGATACGTCTCAGACAATGGTTGATGAAGGTCTGCAGTTTATTGTTGATGTTAGTGGTGGTTTTCCAGGTTTCAGAGCCATATAGCAGAATGGATTTGACATTGGAGTTGAAGATTTTGAGCTTGGTGTTGAGTTTGATGTTTCGGGTTTTCCATATCTTGTTGAATGTTGCTCTTGCTTTTCCTATTCTTGCCCTTACGTCTTCCTCAGTCCCGCCATCAACAGCTATAACACTACCCAAGTATGTGAATTTGTCAACCTCTTCCAGTGTCTGGCCCCCGATGGTTATGGGGTTTGTACTTTTATTATTGACTCTGATTACTTGAGTTTTTTGTCCATTTATTTTGAGCCCAAGTCCAGCTGCAGTTGTTTCTAGCAGCTGGGTTTTGTCTTGCATCTGTTGATGGTTGTGTGAGAGTAGTGCGATGTCATCCGCAAAGTCCAGGTCTTCGAGGTGCTCCGTTAGACTCCACTGGATGCCAGTCTTTTTATTGGTTGTGGTTTGCCTCATGATCCAGTCGATGCATAGGAGGAAGAGGAAGGGGGAAAGTAGGCAGCCCTGTTTCACGCCGGTGAGCACTTTGAAGTGTTCTTGTGCACATCCGTTATGTAACACTTGGCATTTCATGTTTGTCCATGATTCAACAATAAACATGCCCATGATCTCTGTTCCAAATGCCTCAAAACAGTGTCTCTTTAGGAAACCCCCGTCCCGTCTGCCTCGTCCTTCCCTGAGCAACACCGCCTGTGATTGCCGGACTCTGCCTCGTTGGTTGTCTCCCCCACTCGCTGTCGGTGGTCTCCGGACTCTGAAAGAAGAAAGGGAAACCAGGAGTCTTCTGTACACAGGCCTTCCCCTTGGGTTTTTCCCGAAAGCTCATTCCCCTCAGGTTTTGGGCATTTTTATATTATACCCTGGCATGATTTGCAGTTCATTCCATACTGTAATTTCAGGTTCGCTATATATATTTTCCCTGCAAGCCCCTCCCATGCCCATGCCCTTTATGCTGTGTAGACGTTGTGAGTGTCTTACAGCATGTGGCGCTATCGTTATCACTATTCCACCATCTTCTCAACACCCATATCTGTCCCTACCTCAGGACAACCTTGCCCCTAAAAACAAGGTTCCCTGTCATTTTTCCGTCGCGACACACAGCTGGTTCCGATACCTTCCACGCGCTACTCTTCATCCCAGGTTGGCCCGCAGCGCCCGCGTGCTAGTTCTTCTGGTGACGTGTGTACCCCCTGGCCCTACCTTTTAAGGTGTGAAAAGAAGGCAGCTGGAAATTAAATCCCTGGTTACATTTTTTTTATCCACTTTTTCTCCCCTTTTTCTATTTTTCTCCCATCCCAATTCCATTGTGCCAATTCTCCTCTCCCCTGTCTTGAACGTTGCTCGCATATGCCCCCCACTGGCCGGTTGTAGGGAGGATAGAAGCCTTGCATCACGTGTCCCCTCCGATACACGAGGAGGCAGCCTGTCACATCTTTTCACCTGCCAGCGTGGACTCTCATTGGCGAGGTGTAACGTGTGGGAGGCTCACACTACCCCCGCCATTTCCTGTCTCTGCTGTGCAGGCGTCCCCAACCGACCTGTAGGAGTCGATGTCCACAACGTCCAGATTACCACCCATCGACTTCCACCCGCTAACTCTGCCAATTGAGTTAGTATGACGTTAGTATGAGGCAACGCCGACAGCCGGAGTCGAACCGGTGTCTCTTGCGTTGGTGACAAGCGCAATGTCCACTGCGCCACCCAGCCGCCCTGTCCCTGGTTCCATTCTATAATTAAACTCTTTAATTAACTGCACCTTATCTCTCTGTGAAGTTCTTATTTAATCCATTCTATAATTAAACTGTATTTAATTAACTGCACCTTATCTATCTGTGAAGTTCTTATTTAATCCATTCTATAATTAAACAGTATTTAATTAACTGCACCTTATCTCTCTGCTGCTCAGCACTACCCCAATGTCACCACTGAAGGGCTAGAAACCCATACGCGTGAACATTTAAGGCAACCAACTTGTGTTCAGCTTTTCGTTCAACGTTTCTCTGATTGGCCACACGGCCACGTGACCGCGCTAGCCCTGCCGCTCTGTGTGTTGTTGCGCCGCCCGCGGCAGAGAGCGACGCGGCAGAGAGTGACCCGTCGGCCGCGCATGCGCATGAGGCTCCCCCAGGTGCTCTGAGAGGTGCTCGTTGTGTTGTTGGTTAATGCCAGAGGTGCTCGTTACGCCGTTGTGTTGTTGGTTAATGCCATATCGCCATATCAGCAGTGTTCGCGCGGTTGCTTAACGCCATAACTATATATAAAAAAATTTATATCACTTAATTTTGCAATACAGGGTTGAGGTTACACACATGTTGTGCATGAATCTTCAAGTTCCCTGGTGCAAAATATAACATTTTGGCAGCCCATGAAACAAGACAAACAATACAGTAGCAGTAATAATCAACAATTATTTGTAAATAGAAGAAAATTCATTCATTGTCCTTGTGTTACATAAAACCCATCTGTGGCCTCGCATAGAGGAAGGGCGTAAATACATGTTAAGATATTCAAAATCGTCACAGCAGTATAGTTTGTTTATACTTCAGAAGTATGATATTTGAACATGGTCCCCAAAATGAATGGAAGCGAATGAGGAGCCTGACGCCTGACACCTGGGAGGAATGGGGGTGTTGCAGCGTTGGGGATGTTTAAAAAATATAATTTAATATATAATATAATATAATAATAATCTGGTCAGCAGCCTCCACTGATGTAGCGTGATTCAAACCCCCTCAATGTGCAGTTTCTAGTTAATCAGTCAGCAGCCTCCACTGATGTACAGTGACGAGTGAATCTGGTAGTTAGTTTATGACGTTAAAAACGCGAAATAACATATAACGTTACAGCATACAGTTTCTAGTTAATCAGTCAGCAGCCTCCACTGATGTACAGTGACGCGTGAATCTGGTAGTTGTTTTATGACGTTACAAACGCGAAATAACATTATACATTATATAACGTTACAATGTACAGTTTCTAGTGAATCAGTCAGCAGCCTCCACTGATGTACAGTGACGAGTGAATCGCGTAGTTGTTTTGATAAATGCGTTGTGTATTCGCGTGATTCGATTCGGACAAAGATTACAGCTCCGCATTTCATTCATTTCATTTGGGACCTCTGCCGCTCGCAGGGACCTCTGCCGCGCTCGTGGCAAAAGGGGGCGGGGGGTCGTGGCCAATCAGAGAAAAGCTGAACACAAGTTGGTTGCCTTAAATGTTCACGCAACCCATACTCAATATTCCTGTATATCAATATTATTATTATATATTCATATTCCCCCTACATGCTCCAGTATTGCCACTGGAGCACGCTAGAGATCCATAATTAATATCCCTCTCTGCATCACCAAACTACGCCACTAGATGGCAGCAGATATCTATATTTACACACCTCCCTGCATCACCAAACTACGCCACTAGATGGTAGGAGAGACCTACAACCTATGGGTAATGGAAACTTCCCAGCACAACCCCACTCCTCCACTAGGTGGCGACCTACTCCTCCTCTAGATGGAAACATTCATGCAATACCCCTTCCCACCACTAGAGGGAGGCAGACTCATTCTCTAAGGCTGGAGTCATCTCAGCCAACGTGTCAATGCATTTTTGGAATTGTCCCATGCAATACCCCCCCACACCACTAGAGGGCAGCAGACTAATTCCCCAAAGCTGGAATCATTTCAGCCTACATGTCGATGCATTTCGGGAATTCTCCATGCAATACCCCCCCCCCCCACCACTAGAGGGCGGCAGACTCATGCATTCATTTCCATTGCTCAAGGTGTCCCTCTTCAAGTGAAACTTCACATACATGACCGTCATACACAGTTCTGCCGTAGGAGTCGCTGTTTTCAGTGTTCCTGAATTAACACTGTTTTGCTCTTAAATACTATAATTTCCCACCAATAGTAGCACATTTTAATAATACGTTTGGTCCAATCCGGTTGGTTCTTCTGTGGGGGTTGGTGTCAATGGCCCCCTCCTTTGGGCTGTGGCCTCTCATGTTTGGACAGAGAGGGGGGGGGGGCTGCCTGTAGCCCCCGTCGGTGTCTCCTCTGAATGCATCAACATTCCTTCGTGTACCATTATTAATTTTCCAATCTATATGGTTTGTGTAATGACCTATAGACCTCTCATATCATCCCAGTACAGTCATTGCTTCTAGGCTGATATCAGACATCATATAGGAGACCACACCAACCTTTATTTACCAGATCATATAACTGTGATAACTATACCAGGATTCTTAATTCTAAATATCTATATAGATGTTTTTATTGGTTTCTTTATAGAGTTGTCAATCCAATCAAAGCCAATCAAGTATCATGCTTTTTCATTTAACTTTGAAACTTGTCCTTATTGATTAATGATCTTTAGTCCTGTCTTATACTATCAGAGCCAGTTATCTGGTCTCTGCTGTCGCTGCTGAAATCTGCTAACAGTTGAGTGTGACTTTTCAGTTCCTTTGTTCTAGTGTTGAGTACATCTGCTAGTGGGGGTTGAAATAACTGTTCCTGCTGTTATCTGATGCAACTGTCTCTAGAATCGTTCCTCATTTAGCCCTGCAACCCACTCTGCTGCTAAAAAGTATACAAGGCATAATATTATGGTTTTACTCTTGGCTTACCTTTTGATACTAAACAGTTGATTAATAGATAACTTTGTTTGTGAATTAGTGTCCATGACTAATCATCCTGTAAGTATATTCTGCTCTTCAACAAGTCTAAGCTGGTCTGCCCTGTGTTCAACCCAGCTGTCTCTGTAACACCAGTATCAGCTCCTTACTTTAGCACTGAAAATCCATTCTGCTGTTGAAAGATACACCTGGCTTTTACATTATGGTTCTCTAATTATTCACACATATTAGTTATGAAATTCAATGTCAAATATCACCACATCTTCTATGATAATCTATCATTATGCTCTCAGATGTATTACTGGTGATAGCTATGAGACTCACCACTGTGTCCTCTATGACAATCTATCATCATTATGCTTTCAGATGTATTACTGGTGATAGCTATGAGACTCACCACTGTGTCCTCTATGATAATCTATCTTTATGCTCTCTGATTTATTACTGGTGATAGCTATGAGACTCACCACTGTGTCCTCTATGACAAGGTGGGCTGGTCTTCTCTGGCAGAGAGGTGTAATGATCATTGGTATCTGTTTATCTTTAACACTTTGAATGCCCAGCAGAGGGCGCACATTTAGTGCTTGAATGCCCACCATCCGCTTCAATGTTAACGTTAATATCGCCTAATCTATGTTTTAAATTATGGCTATGTGTCTAATCTGCCCGTCGCATTATCAATTACCCATTTCCAGTCAACATTGTCCAAGCGGATTGTTTTTTTATCGGTTCATTTTCGTTTTATAGCATTTTGAAAAGCCCTAGTTTTCAAGAAGAAAAAAAAAAGAATCCCTGCTAAACGCTGATGTACTGTAATATTCTAGAACGTTGTCATTGTTCGGCCTATTTATGAATCGTTTTCAAATAAACGCTAGATTATCGATAGTATATGTGTACGTATGCACGCTGGTGCCGCAAGCTGTAAATCGATTCTCTTATTTCCTGATCACTCGCACAGTCAAAACAGCCATATCACATATAGGGGGAAAGCTTATATCTCCGTGAAAAAAGGTCTGATTATCCTAATACTGGTAAAATAGATTCCTTACCTGAGATCAGATGGTATCTAAATGGATTATTCCAATTCCTGATCGACCATTCCAAAAATCTATCCTTTTATTGATCCCACGCGTATACTGTAAAACAGCGTATACACGCTGTGCTGAGGGTCCAACATGAAGCTGATCGGCCCCGGTTACATGCGTGAGAAGTAAAATGTGGAGTCCGGGTTTCTTTTCCCCATGCATTTTCATTGAGTCCAATCCAAAAGGGTGAATTACCATCTGGGAGACGATAGGTGGCGCTTTCACATCTGAGCGCCTGGGGTGGCTGATTTACCAACGGTAGACTCGGTTGATGAAATATGAATTCAGATCGCTAATAAAAAAAAAAAAAAAGAGAGAAAACGAATATTCTCGTTATGGGCATTCAACCCGCGGGGGGTAAACCCGAGAAAACTCGGGTTGGGCATTCAAAGTGTTAAGGCCATTGTCAGAAAGCTACCAGCTTATATTGCAATGATGCCAGATTGGAACCTATCTAACATACTCAAATTACTTGACCTGCTTAATGGTAGGGTTATGGTAAGGGATATGTTTGAGCTAAGGTAAAGGATAGTTTTATAAACACTTTGCAGATTGGCAAGTGACGAGTAATTTCCAGGTCACAGCCTACGTCCTTCCAGGTGACTGGATGTAGATATTAAAGGGATATTCTGGTTTTTGGAAACCTGGCCCTATTTCCTACTGACCAATGATGTTGTTGATCAGTAAAGTAATTTCTCAGGACAATCCATGCTGTTTCTCATTCTAGCTCCGGATAGCTAGCCGCCAACCAATGCAAAGTCAATGGGGTCAAGTTCCTGTCTGTACAAGCTGACTGAATGTAATTTAAATTGACTTCACAGTACACACAAAATATATTTCAGTTACCTTATGTATGCACTGTGGAGTACATTTCAGTTACCATCAGTCAGCTTGTAAAGACAGGAGTTTGACCCCATTTTACTTTGCATTGTTTTTTTGGCAAAATAGTCAGAGCTAGTATGAGGAACAGCATGGATTGAGCTGAGAAAGGTCTCTACTGATCAACAACATCACTACTGGTAATCAAGAAATAGGGCCAGGGTTTATCCCTTTAATGCTAATCATCTGCTTACAAGATTCAAGAGTTTTATTCATCACATACATACCAGGTCATACAGTGAAATGCGGTTGGCCATGCCCACTTCGATTGTACAATAAAAACAATAGAATAGTAATAATAATAAAAGGTACAACAATCACAACAAGTTATTTTCTTAAAGTGTCCTTTTCCTTCCTTTAAAGTGACCTTTTCTTGTGTGTTTAAAGTTACCTATGGTGCGTTTGTCTGTGTGTGAGTGCAGAATGTTGTGTTGTGTGTGTGTAAGTGTGTGTTCATGTGTGCTTGTGTGTGGAGAGATCAGTGTTCATTGTTCTGATGGCCTGAGGGAAGAAGCTGAGCCTTAGTCTCTCTGTTCTTGTTGCGTGTATACGGAGGCGCTTGCCTGACCGCAGCAGCTTGAACAGGCTGTTATTGGGGTGGTGAGGGTCCTTCATTATTCTACAGGCTCTGGATTTGCACCTCCTATTGTATAAGTCCTGCAGGGGTGGTAGTGCAATACCCGTAGTCCATTCTGCTGAGCGCACCACTCTTTGTAAGGCCTTCCTATCCTGGGCCGTGCTGTTTCCAAACCAGGCAGTGATGTTCCCAGTCAGAATGCTCTCTACAGCCCCGGAATAGAAGGAGTGGAGTATCTTCCCTGATACTCTGAACTTCCTTAATTGTCTCAGGTAGTAGAGGCACTGTTTCGCCTTTTTGACCACAGTGGCTATGTGAGTTGACCATGTCAGGTCCTCTGTGATGTGGACTCCCAGGTACTTAAAACTGCTCACCCTGTCTACGATAGCCCCATTTATCCATAGTGGCTTGTGTGTCCCCTGCTGTACTCTCCTAAAATCCACGATCAGCTCCTTTTTATCAATGTTCAGGAGAAGGCTGTTATCCCAGCACCAACGTGTCAGTACATCAACCTCCGCCTGGTAGGCCTTCTCGTCATTGTTAGAGATCAGCCCCACCACCACTGTGTCGTCCGCAAACTTCACTATGGAGTTGGAGCTGAACCTGGCCACACAGTCATGTGTGTACAGTGAGTACAGCAGAGGACTGAGAACACAGCCCTGGGGGGGACCCGATGCTCAGGGGACTGTCCCTTGACCAATGATGTCCTAGTTGTGGTGAAACCCCTCCCCTTCTGTCTCATTGTTCCAGTCCAGGAGAAGATGGAGATGCTGCCCCTTCCATTGGCTAATGAGCGTCGTCCCTGCGTGTTGATTGGAAGAGACACCATGGCTTTGCCCGCCAGTCTAATCAGCCAGATTGGCTACCGCTGTCACCCGACACTCTACACAGAGGGAGACCCAGGAGAGAAGGTGGAGCTAGTAGCAGGTATATAATCATGTGATATAATATACTATAGTGTAATATTTACTTATTTATAATAAAACATACACCACATGACCCCTAATGGCCACCACAACCCAACGTGTAGATAGATACATGCTATATACCCTACCACATGGCCCCTGATGGCCACCACAACACAACGTGTAGATAGATAGATGCTACATACCCTACCACATGGCCCCTGATGGCCACCACAACACAACGTGTAGATAGATAGATGCTACATACAATATATTTTTGTTGTATTGTACTTGTGCTGTATGATGACAACACATTTGAATCTAATCTAATCTAATTTTGATCAGTCGCAGATTGCTTTTGCGCTATCTGTTGAATAATTAATAATTAAGGGTCAACACGAAGCAGACGCAATGGATAGCCTCTCCTTATAAGGAGCTGGTAGGGCGTTTATGTATTCAAATGAAGGTGTACATGAACGCACTTCCAGTTTAAGAATCAGTGATGTTCTTCATTCATGGGAACCCAGCTGCGATGATTTTGGCCACTTACAGAGACAGTTTCACACGTTCAGGAATCCGGAGGAGTATCTTCGTAAATTTGTTAGTACGAACTTTTTACAAAGATATTTACGAAGATACTTACGAACAGAATGAGGTCCAATGTCTGTATGCCTAGGAGCTGCCTCTGCTTCCTGTACTGCCTGTCTTGGGTTCCATTTCCTCCCTCTAGTAGGATTTAGGACTATGTTACTAACTACTGTATATTTGCTCCCTGATAGCAACAACTCTGTTCTCACCTTCACACACTTAAACTCCTCTGTTAGCCTCTTAACTTGCAACGGCCCACATGTGGGCCCTCTTGAGGACGATTTGCCCACCGGCACTTTGGCAACCTCTAGTGGCTCGGGTGTGCATATTTTACAATTGAATTAAAGCCCCATTTGTTGCCTGTCGATAGCCCTTTCAGGTGACAAAATCCGTTCAGCGGTTCTCGAGTTACATGCCGATATGTGAGGCGTGCGCGAAGTACACGGTATTGCGCAAATACCACTCCCGACTCTTGGGGTTGTAGCCAATGAGTGTGGCTTTCCAATGATACCCCACGTGGGGATGTACGAATCAGGGATCTAGGTGAAAAGTCACAAGCGAAAACAGGAAGAGAAAAAACGCAGAATTAATCGAAGTCTATGAGGAAAAGGAAACCAGGAACGCTACACAGTTTACTAAAATCTGTCCTAATTACTCATTTCTGAACGGATGTCTATGAAATTTGGACATGTACTACACAATACTTCAAGCTATGGACCCATTGTGTCTTTTCAGCCATACCAATCTTTGGGGGAAATACTACTTCTGGACTACTAACTACTACAGAAAAACTTGAGTAACAAGTTTTTCTACAACTCAAGTTCACAATCTTCTTTATTGTATCAGAAACTTCAGAATGTCATCTTTCAAAAGAGACCAGGCTCATGCATGTGCTATAAGTATAAAGTATAGTATTTTGGTTTGCAAAAAAAGTATGCAGTCCTCAAGACTAGTTACTGGTAGCTGGAGAATACCTTTCCCATACAATGCCACACTACTAATACACAAACGTAACAATTCTGATATGTTAAAGCTTGATTTAAAGAATTGTCAGATATGTTAAAGCTTGATTTTAAGAATTGTCAGTTATGTTAAAGCTTGATTTTATGTCCTGGAATTCATGGAGACCTCTTTCATCCATGTCTGAAAGTGAGTTAATTTCCTTGCTGCTTCTTTGAAGAAAATGTATAGGCTAGTCAAAAGATTATGATTATTAAATATGGGAGATTTGGAGTGCCAACTGTGATTAGTCGATTGCCATGTTAGAATTAGGTTGGTTGTTACTGAACCAGATTTCGTTTTTTACAAATTCCATGGGAATTTTGGCTACATCCTGTAATGTATATGGCTGTGTTATGTTTTTCTCAATGGAGCGCCAAGCAACATTCGCCTCAGGATCAAACCACACTATCAGAGCACCACGAGAACCATAAAAAATTTGGTCAACTAGGACCTCCATCTTGTTTTCGTCTTAAGGGGCACAGTCTTAATATGTGGCTTCTTGCAATTCCATAAGAATTGTACTGTTAAGGGGCCAGGCGACATGGAGTGAGGTCGTGTGAGGTCGTAATTATTTTTCCCTCTTCATGAAAGTCACCGTTGGCCTAGAGTAGTCACATTGTTTATTGAACAAAAATACAACCTGCAAGTTGGCCTTTAACATGGGAGTGAAAGTGAAGCGCTGGTCGTCCGCCCGCCCGCCTGCCTTCGGACGCGACTGGTGTGTCAGGGCTGTCAGGCGTTGCACCCACACCCCTTTGTCTGGCTTATCGGCGACAGGACAACCACAAGAGGGGACATCCCAGAGTTATACCCTGATGACTGGGACAACGTTTGGGCAAATGCTATATTAGCCTCCCACAACCCTAATCATCAACAAATTCATTTAAATTATATTCATAGGACGTATCTCCTGGGACTGGTGGCCGACTCCCGGTCCAACATCCATACAACAGAAAATAATTATTCTGGCAGGCGTTACAGCAGCCAAGAAACGTATCGCTATGAGATGGAAAGAACCTGAGAATCTCACGGTAATTCACTGGTCCGTGACATTGCTGGACATTATTTATTTGGGTGGTTGGGGTGGGACAGGCGGTATTGAAATGTGGACTGCGGCGGCCGAGTTGGTCAAAAGCTCCATGTAGCGGCGGAGTGGGGGCAGGGTGTTGGTCCTGGGAAATCCGGCGGTCTTGGGGGGGGGGGGGAGGAATGTCTGTCTAGTAGAAAGCTTTATTGTCATTGCACAATACAGTACAACGTGATTGTACAACATTTTTGTCTAATGTCCTTTGTAGGGGTGTAACGGTACGTGTATTCGTCCCGCGAATTTACGGGACGGCCGTCACGGTGCGGTACGCGCACCCATGCAACGAATACGCCCCACAGCGCAAACACACCCACATGCAGGCACTCGCGAGGTAAACACATCAACATTAGGCGCACAATCAAATAAAAAGAAGAAACCTACTTTTCCGGACAGATCATCTGAGCTCCACTGTGTTTAAATCCAAATAATCCTCTGCCATTGTTGTAATATGTCATCTGTTCAGTCTGGTCGTGAAGTAAAATTCTCTCTGAACTGAAACCTAGCAAGGATAAGTTTAAAGGGGGAGTAAGCAAGTGGATGCCTGAACACAGAATGACACCAGTATCACTAATTACCACGGCAAGCCTATAGAAAAGTATTCTATTTAATAATAATTATTATAATAATTATCATAAATATAATATATAAATAAAAAAATTAAAATAAAAAAAATTATTATAAATATTATTTTTCTGTTGTACCGAACTCGTACCGAACCGTGACCCCAATACCAAGGTACGTACCGAACCGTGGCTTCTGTGTACCGTTACACCCCTAGTCCTTTGTGTTTGTGGTGTGTTTTTAGTTTTTATCTTTATTTGGTATATTTGTATTTTGTATTTATTAGTTAGGTTTAGGGCTGACCCCTATTAGTCGATTAGTCGACTAATCGGTCGAAAGGAGCCGTAGTCGACTAGCCAACCTCTTAGTCGAATATAATAAAAAAAATAATAAAAAAAATATTAATAATTTTTTTTTATTTTTAATTTTTTTATCATTCTTTCCAAAAGAAAAGAGGCCTAGAAGCGTGGCTAACGCTAATGGCATGCATACCAGAGGCTAACTGCCTACGAAAACAGGCACAGAGGCACTGAAAGAGGATTTCACCCATCTAATGAACACACTAGACCAGTGATGCCAGTAACGCGTTACTAAGTAACGCGTTATTGTAATCTGATTACTTTCCCCCGAAAATAGTAATCTAACGCGTTAATCTTTAAAAGCCAGTAATCTGATTGCAGTTACTTGTCCAAGTGGCTGTGCATTACTATTTCGTTACTATCTCATCATAAATTCATAATGCAGGCGGAATGCAGTATTTTATTTCGTTTTCGACAGTCAAAAATAAATTTTGAGCTGTTTTTCTTTTGGGAGTGACGTGGTGTGGCAGTGAAAGGGTTAAATACAAGAATGTGTCCCGCGGCGTGACTGGTCCCTCTGTCTGAGTGACTCTGCTTTGGTCCAATCACATTCCCCATCCACAGTCTGCGAATCAGAGGCAGAGTAGGGCGGGTCTTCACAGCACGTCATGTGACATATGCGCCAATCGTGTGACAGCAGGGCTCCGTAGTCGGAGAATTCCACCCCAAAACGCTTGGCAAAATTAAAAGTGAAACCGCAAGATGACTTTTGCGGTTTCTGTTCAGAATTCCACCCCAAAACGCTTGTCTAAACGTAGCCTCAGTCACTACTTCACGGCGGAGGAAACAAAATACTGTCTACCGCTAAAAACAGCACATCCAATTGCATTGAAAGCATCTGGAATCACAACACTAGCCGACGCTTCGACTAGGTACAGGAGGGTTGATGGTGGCAGAGCAAAAGCTCTTATTTGCCAGATTTACAGTTAATTTACATGTTAAAGAGAGACTGATTGTATGTTTATAGAGAGACATTTATAAAAACAATTTAATAGTTACAGTTGATATAATTGAAATAATAGTTCAGCCTGCATTTGTTAGATGTGATACACTGGTTTTGTAAAACCACTGGCTGGCTGCTCTAATGCTGTGAGCATCATAGACTGTTGCTTTACCATACTTGATGGTACAGAAGCTGAAGCACTAGTTTAACAATTTACGTTATGTGCAGAGAAACAAGTTAAAAACTATTTATGCACTTTCAATAAAGCGTTTAAAAAAAACTGTTGGGGGAACGACGACGACTTCGTAACCTAGTTACTTTCAAAGTAACTAAGTTACTCTGATAATCAAGTAATCAGTAAAGTAACTTAGATTACTTTTTAAAGGAGTAATCAGTAATCAGTAATCAGATTACTTTTACAAGTAATCTGTGGCATCACTGCACTAGACTAGACAAATATCAAGATGTATCCATCAGTGGACCAATTGCATGCTTTTGCAGAGGACAAGAAGCCTTCAGTCGACTCCTTCAGACATTAAGCACCCCCACAGCCCAAATGGAATGATACATTTTTTTTTTAAATTTAATAAAATTAAAAAGAAATATTTAAAATATTATACTTTTTTTTTATTAATTTTTTGTCGACCAATAGTCGACTAACGGCAAATTTTGGCCAATCATAATCGACCATCAAAATCCTTAGTCGGGGACAGCCCTAGTTAGGTTTAGATCTGTATTTATTATTTATTATAGTTTTTTCATTATTATTATTATTGTTGTTGTTACTGTTGATGTTTATATTAACCCTTTGATCGCCATGCTTAAATTCATAATTTACCATCCTCCGCCAGCCCTATTTAATATGGAGAAGTTCCCCTTCTTTGCAGGGCTATAACTTTTTAAATTGTATTGCTAAATTGACATTACTATGGCCCATTCAACGTCCTATATCTATTGTTCAGGGTGTAGCAACGTTATACTTTTTCATTCACATATTCATACTAAAATACGGTCTAAAGTATAAGTATGTTTTTATCGTTTTCTGCAGCTTTCTCCAGAACCCCAAATGCATTATATTGATGATCAAATACAGTTTGATAGCAATCTGCGCGAGATAAAAAATTTCAAATGGACGTGCTTCTAGAAGTTACTACTGATCATCTGATGTTGACCGGATGGGGGGGGGGGGGTCGTTTATAATTCCGTGGCCAACGTTATATGATTCATCTAGTGTGGGTGATATGATCATTAAAGCAGTTAGTATCGAACACGTTAGAAAATAACGTTGAATCTTACCGTAGCTTCCTCGTAGCGTTGGGCGATGAGCGTGGAACAGAAATTTTCCTATTATGGGATGTAGAAATATGCGAACCATTTCCAGGTTGTATAATAGTATATACGTCCAAATCATGTTGTTTATCGAGTTATTTGCAACCGATCGATGTCCAGTGTATCAAGATGGAGTCCCGCTAACGATAGCGAGTGCCCAGACGAAATATGGGCGAGCACCACTTCCGGCGCATCACTTCCTGTTTGGGCGATCCGCCGATCGGCCACCAGATGGCGCTCTTGAACCGTTGGAGAGTTGAGAGGGGACCAACAGGAGATCTCAGGTCTCCGGGGGAGAAATATGATTTCGATCACAGATTTTTGAAATATTGATATCAAAGACGTGGTACGGCGTATTTGGCAGAATGAGCATGGCGGGGAAAGACGTCCTACGGCGTTTTTGGCGATTAAAGGGTTAACGGTAGGGATGTCCCGATCGCCTTTTTTTGCTTCCGATCCGATCCCGAGCATGTGATTTTAAATATCTATCGATCCGATCATTTCCGATCCGATCTTTCACTAATAGTAATCAATTTTGACGCATTTTTGTCAGAAACTGGCAGAGCGAGACAAGCCCATCTGTTGCCTATAGTCCGGGGCGCGAGCGCGGAGGCGTTTGTTATTACATTCACCCTGAGAAATGTGCTTCTGCTTCAATATGAGAAATATTAAAAGTTTCAATATATGTTTGCACATTAGTATACATTCAGTGTTCGACTTACGTAATGGTCCATTCTGGTCTGAAACGCCGACAATAATCCTCAGTCACGTAACGTTATCCTCCAAAAGTTAGTCTGAAAACTTCGCCTCCAGCCGGCTGTCCTCCTTGCAAACATTGCAACTGGCTTGACTTTCTATTTTAAAATGCTTAGTTCCAAACCTCTAATCTACGAATTCCAATCTGGCTTCAGAACGTCCCACTCCACTGACACATGCCTCCTCTATTTGAACGACCACATCAAACAAGAGGTGGACGCGGGCAAATACTGCGGCATGGTCATGCTGGACCTACAAAAGGCCTTCGACACTGTCAATCACTCCATTCTAATGGACAAGCTAAAAGCAATTGGTTTTGATAGCTTATCAGTGAGCTGGATGCAATCCTACCTGGAGGGGAGAGAACAGATGGTAGAGGTAAACGGTACTCTATCCCCCCCCCTCACAGTGAGCTGTGGTGTTCCACAAGGAAGCATACTAGGACCGCTACTCTTCCTAATTTATGCAAATGACATGTCGTCAGCCTGTGACTGCAACTTGTTCCTGTTTGCGGACGACTCAGCCCTGCTGGTCTCTGACAAGAACAAATTGCAGGTTGAAAAAACCCTCAGCACGGAACTAGGCAAAATCTGCATATGGCTCGCTGATAACAAACTATCATTACACATGGGCAAAACAGAGTCCATTCTCTTCGGTTCAAATAACAAACTCAGCAAGACCGACGGATTCTCAGTTACAGTGGGTGACAATATTGTCACAAGGAAAGACGAAATTACCTACCTGGGTTCCATCCTAGAGGCAAATCTTTCCTGTGACAAAATGGCATCCAATGTAATAAAAAAAAGTCAACCAACGAACTAGATTCTTGTACCGGATCTCCTCTCTGGTAAACAAGAATACCCTGAAGACTCTGGCAGGAGCACTCATTCAAGGGTACTATGACTATGCGTGCACCTCATGGTACCAAAGCACCTCAAAGGCGCTTAAAACAAAATTACAAACATCACAAAACAAACTGGTCAGACTACTACTTGACCTGAACCCCAGAACCCACCTCACCCCTGCCCACTTTGCCAACCTAGGATGGCTTAGAGTAGACGACAGAGTACAGCAACTTGCAATGGGCCTGGTCTACAAGATACACTATACGACCGGGGTGCCCATGTACATGTCAAAATACTTCCCAAAGGTCAGTGAATACCACAACCACTACACCAGAGGAAGCTCAACAAATCATGTTAAACCCAGATTCGGCTCAAACAAGGGACTAAACACGTTTCGCAATTATGCCACAACAATGTGGAACGCCCTACCCAAAGCTGTAAAGGAATGTGAATCCCTGCCCACATTCAAAACAGCTCTTAAAGAGCACCTACGGGAGGCTGCAATTCGAAACTGGCCACCGTAAATGCCCAAAACCCCCACCACCTCCTAATAGACAGTCTCCTCACCACCGCATGTATATATTCCCTCCCCGCCGTATGTATATTTCCCTCCCACCCACCCACCCCCTCCTAATGTACAGTTCCCTCCCCATTATATGTATATACTCTGTCAGGATCTAGGGGTAACAGTACTGTATATTTGAATACCGTTATGTCACAAATGTATCAGTACTAAATACCTATATGTCCCTATGCCATAAATGTCATGTATGTTGTGTATGTCATAAATGTCTATATGAATTGAAAATGGGGGACCCTGATGGAAACAAGACAAACGTCTTTCTCAGGTCTGCATCCCCTTAACAATTGTATGTATTGAGCCGTACTGTATTGTACCCATTCTGCAATCTGTTAAATAAAGTTTTCATTCATTCATTCATTCATTCATTCATTCATTCTGACATTAAGTCTAGCTGCTCAAGTCAGTGGATATTAACCGTGTTTCGGGAGAGACGTGTTGTACTGTTGTTGTTATGTGGTCGAGCCGCGTGTAGCGTCTAAATTAAAGGGGTGTTTGTTGCAACGGTGAAAATTAAAGGGGAATGTGTTTGTTGTGGAAAATTATTCTGCTCTGTGTGACAATAAATACATTAATGATGATATATTATATGTAATTTAAAACCAAAACTAAGGCCTCCGTATGAGTTTAAGACGTGGACATGGTCATGTTTGTTGAATACAATTTTTCTTTTTTTGACTGCCGATTTGTATTATTATTTTTTCCCGATCCCCGATACTCTGAAAAGCACGTGATCGACGCCGATTCCGATCACGTGATCGGATCGGGACATCCCTAGTTAACGGCATGCAAATTTCTCGATTCTGATTGGCTGAAACAGTCAAGTTACACGTGGGTATTTGTACTAACCCCATGCTCTTGGTCCCAGGACCCGCCCACAACCGCATTACTATCACTCCGCCGTGCAAGTTTTTAGAAGTGAAAGCAGGATGGCGGACACGCCGGACAATAAATATTACGAAAGGATATGGTGATAGGGTCATAAAGACTAAATGAAAAACGATTCTGTCACGGCGAATGTGTTCGTTTCTTAGGCCCCGTTTAGACGGAAACGCTAGCAGGTGAATCCGCAAAAATATTTTTGCTGATGTGCCTTTCGTTTATACGGAAACGGCGTTTTTACGGGGTGAAACCGCAAAAAAGTGAGACTACCTTCCAGAGTGGAATTCCTAGAAACGCAAAAGCTTTGCGATCTCGTCTAAACTATCAAAACGTATAAATCTGTTAAAACGATGACGAAAGGGTTGTCACGGCTCTGGTCGCGCGTACTGCTTACGTCACAGGTAGCAGGTATGCGCCAGTAGCCGAGACGTAAACAAAGCAAGTATGTCTGACTTATATCAACGGAGATCACCTGAAGGCTACATTGGCAGTACTTTTAACCCTTTCACTGCCACACGACAGAAGGTTAACCCTTACTATCACACAACCGGCTGTCGTGTGGCAGTGAAACGGTTAAATACACAAGAATCTGTCCCGCGGCATGACTGGACCCTCTGTCTGTGAGTGACTCTGCTTTGGTGCAATCACATTCCCCATCCACAGTCTGCGAATCAGAGGCAGAGTAGGGCGGGTCTTCACAGCACGTCATGTGACATATGCGCCAATCGTGTGACAGTGGGGCTCCGTCGTCCCGAGTCGTTACAGCGTCGTCTGCACGCAGAATTCCATCCCAAAACGCTCGTCTAAACGTAAAATTAAAAGTGAAACCGCAAGATGACTTTTGCGGTTTCTGTTCACAAAACGCTAGTCTAAACGGGGCCTTAAACACTGTTGGATGATGTAATTGATGGGTCATGAGTCATTGTGGAACAAAATAAAAATCGCGCAAATTGATTGATTGATTAATTGCACATTTTATTACTGTCCGCCTTGTTTCCAACTGGTTAAGTTTAGGCACTCTTTCGAAGTCGTTCTCTTTCGAAGTTGGTTAAGGTTAGAGTTTGTCTTTAGAGCAGGGCGATAGACCACCAGCCCTGATTCCAAACTCTAACCTTAACCAACTTCGAAAGAGAGCGACTTCGAAAGAGTGCCTAAACTTAACCAGTTGGAAACAAGGCGGACAGTAATAAAATTAGCGATTGATTGATTGATTGCTAATTTTATTACTGTCCGCCTTGTTTCCAACTGGTTAAGTTTAGGCACTCTTTCGAAGTCGCTCTCTTTCGAAGTTGGTTAAGGTTAGAGTTTGTCTTTAGAGCAGAGCGATAGACCACCAGCCCTGATTCCAAACTCTAACCTTAACCAACTTCGAAAGAGAGCGACTTCGAAAGAGTGCCTAAACTTAACCAGTTGGAAACAAGACGGACAGTAATAAAATTAGCAATCAATCAATCAATCAATTCAATAACCCACACTCACTTAAAACAGCGCACCTCCCAGCTGCTTCTATAGAAAGTAGGTTTAAAAAAAAAAAAAAAAGGAAACAACTCTTATAGGGCAAAGAGAACTGTCCCCCCCCCCCCCCTATATAGCTATATAGGGCAAAGAAAACTTTTTTTTTATTTGTTTTACCTACTTTCTATAGAAGCATCTAAGAATGAAGTTCTGTATAGAAAGTAGGTTCAAAACAAAAGAAAAGTTGGATGTGTTAGTTTGTTGGATGTCTAGTTGAAAGACAGTTGGATGTCTTAGTTTGTTGGATGTCTTAGTTGAGAGACAGTTGGATGTCTTAGTTTGTTGGATGTCTTAATTGAGAGACAGTTGGATGTCTTAGTTTGTTGGATGTCTAGTTGAAAGACAGTTGGATGTCTTAGTTTGTTGGATGTCTTAATTGAGAGACAGTTGGATGTCTTAGTTTGTTGGATGTCTTACTGAGAACAGTTGGATGCACTTCCGAGCTGCTTCCACATGGAGGCAACTTCTCTTCTTTTTTTTTGGGAACTACTTTTTCTGCGGATGGTTTTTTCAATAAATCTTTAATTAATGTGTGTTTATTGTATAGCAATAAGGTTGGATGAATGTGCCAGTTGTATAAAAGCCATTACACCACGTGCAGTCGTGGGTTGTGAGAATTAGACCATGCCTAGGGGGTCTAACGACCACCCCTGGGTCTAACGACCACCCCTAGGCATGGTCTAATTCTCACAACCCACTCCTGCGTGTGATGTAATGCTTTATTATATTGTGTTGTTTGCTGTTGTCAACTTGATAAGACTTGATAAAAAAAAAAGTACAAACTAAAGGCCTTTATTGACTTAAGGCTTCTAACATCATCAACCATGAGACGCTCTAGAAACAGCTCTCCAGACTCTGTGTCTCCAACGTCCTGTCCGCCCTGTAACAGCTCTCCAGACTCCGTGTCTCCAACGTCCTATCCGCCCTGTAACAGCTCTCCAGACTCTGTGTCTCCAACATCCTATCCGCCCTGTAACAGCTCTCCAGACTCCGTGTCTCCAACATCCTGTCAATCCTGTCCATCCTGTCCATCCTGTCCGTCCTGTCCGCCCTGTCCATCCTGTCACAGCTCCACATTGGGATGCAAGCCAGGAGCATCACCGGCAGCCTCCACTCAGATGATGTATTCGGTATCCAGGTTGGGGTCAAACACGCCGGCATTCTGGCACCTGTGATATTCAACCTCCTTCTCACCACTGTCATAAAGCTCTCTCACAGTGACACTTGGTTACTGTTTAACATCCAATGCCTCCAAGCCCATACCAAGAGCCATACCCAACAGATCTTTGAGCTTCAATATGCTGACGATGTGACCTTATTACCCACAGAAGAAGAGGTACAGGGAAGTGGGAACTGAAGTCCCATTCATTGTCTATGGAGCAGCCACCGATTTTACATCCCAGTGACATCACAGATTGGAGGATTCTCTCTTTGATTTCTAGCTTTCTGAGAATGTGGTGTGTGTTCACAAATTCTGACTGAACTGTCCTGGGGCACAGGGAGAAAATATGTGAATTCTTAAATGGATTGCATTCCCCTTTAATTAACTTATGTTTATTTTATTACTGTGGTTAGTTGGTCTGTTATTTTTAATTTAAACTTTAAAACTATGTGACAGACTCTGGAATTAATTAAATACACACGGCACAAGGTAGAATCAAGTTTAACAGCGGTTAGCCAGTGTCAGCCAGTCTGTAATCCATGAAAATCGTCGTTGTCCGATAGCGGGGTCAGTATATGGGGATCGGTTCTCATACGGGCAGGGGCTGATCCGAGAGAAGAGATGTTGGGCAAGCACGGGTCAATACACCAGTGGGTTCTCAGACTATCGAAGGTTATGGCACACAGCAGGGTTATATACTCGTACTGGCATCACGTCCCGCTCTTAAGCCATATCGAGATATACCTCATCTCCTGTACCTACTGTACTCCATGAACGAAAACAAAACACCCAAACACTTGACCAGGCCCCGCCCTAGTGGCTTACTATAAGACACCGGGCGTGGTCACCACTCACCCTTCCTCTTTTTCGTTTCCATCATGGCGGATGCTTGCACCCTGTGTAACTAGTGATAGCGAGTATGAAGTGTAAAGAGAAATTGAACAATGCCGGAGATTTGGCTCCCCTAGAATCTTCGGCATGTTCCAACGGCGCCGTATGGGTTCTGCGGCCCTGCAGCTGGATGCGTTTTGATGCATTCCCGCATCGGGCCTGTCCTGTGTTTCCTCGTCTTTTACAGCAGCTTGAGGGACAGCGTGCGATGTGTAGCTATCGAGCTACCTCGCACTCAGGTAGGATCTGTGCCATCAGGCATTGACGCTGGTGTTAATAATACTGCTTGTTGTCCTGTGAGACAACCGAGTTGTGTATTGGCACAAGGGGCAGGATATCTGGGTAAACGTTGTTGTTTTCCCCGTTACCCTGGAGCGCGCGGCTGACGCTATGCTATATGCTGGGCTACTGTTTCTGTTTGTCTCCCCGCTGAGGGATGTCTGTCTAAAGTCTTCCCTCCTCTTAACCATTCATGCTGACGGTCAATCGGTGTCTACTGTGGGAGTATTGCGGGGGGCTTTGCTTACCTTTTTATGGGTGAATGGGCTGAGGTCTAGGGCTGGTGTGCTGTTTGTGAATATTATGAATGAATGCGGGACTGGTTTTCTCTGGTCCGCATCCCCTTAACGTTGTGTGTATGGGCTAGCCCATTCTACAGTATATTGGTGGTGTTTTTAGTTCATTTATTCATTAACCCCTTCATGGTGCACACCACAGTGGAGGTTACTGGTTGCAGCCACCACTGGTGCTCCGTGTTTAGCATCAGTCCTTTGCCTCTGGCATGTTGAAACAGTGCCCCGCCCGGCCGACGCCATGAGGTGGGTCGGCCCGGTGAGTGGCTGGTGGGCTGTGTTAAGGCTGTACCGCCACGGTATGGAATTGGCAGCGATTAGTAACTTTGTTCGACTTGCTGTTTTTTCTGTCAAAAATGGTGTCTGGTGGCGGGGCCATGAGGGCCAGCCGACGTCGAAACATCGTGCGAGGTTGTTGACGTTTTTAGCTTTGACCTAGCCGCAAGCTATAACCGCAGGGAGGGCTAGGATGCTGTCAACGGTTGTTTACAGACATCTTGGTTGGATTAGTCTCCCTTTGAGGGGGTGAGAAGTTAAAAAATGTCCCTCCTCAGGGCTCCCCTCTCCGCAGAGGATCTTTGGTCTTCCGCTGGAGTGTGGGCGTTTTTGGACCTAGGCCCCACACCGCCTCACGCCGCGCAGCCAGAGGTGAGAGCACGGTCTCGCCAGCGGCTGTGGCGAGGCCCTCGACAGGCGGCCATGTTTCCCCCGCCAGAGGTACCCTGGGCGTTGAGTCAACAGGTGCCCACAAGGCCGACAGCCTTGGCGGCCGAGGGATCTGCCATATTGGATGAGCACGGCCTGAGAAACCGTCGCCGTCCTGCCGCGAGCAGCCCGCTCTCCGATCACTCCCTTCCCTAACACCAGCGGAAAAGGGGCTCTGATTTGTTTCCTTTGGCTGCGGGCCGCGAGCCTTCGTTGAAGCGCATGCGGCCCCACGTTTCGCTTCTCATGGGGACAGGGGCTGACACCCAGTTGATGGCTGAGCCTGGGTCTGTCCATGAGAATGTTGTGCTGTCAAGCGGCTCCCACACCATAAGCTGTGTTTGGTTGAGCCTGGTGTTACGTCTGTCAACTACAAGTGTTGTCAGCAGGGGGGCTCGAGACCTTTTTGAGGCAAACAGTGCGGGCTTCCCCGACCTCGCCTTCGCCAGGCCGGGTGTCACGTTGGTGCCTCCCACTCCCGCAAGATCGGCAGTGGTCTGGCAGGCGCGCATGATTTGGGTGGTAGTAATATCACTGCAGGGCTACGGTGTGTAGGAACCCATGGGGGCCTCACACCTTGCATGTCCAGCTGCAGAATAACTCCTCAGCATGTTCTGGAGGGGTGTTCAGTGGGGGAGCTTTTGTCACCTAGTTTGATGTCAGCTTCCCCCGTATCAAACCGGCCCTTTCTGTCGGGGTCCCCCCTTGGGTGCGATTGCCTCGTGGGTTGTATCAGGGACCGTTGTCCCGATTCCACGGAACGCCCTGCCCGCACGGTTGGCGGGTTCAGAGTTGGCTACGCACAGCGGGAGGGACCGGGCCGCCTATCTACAGTTGATTGCGGACCAGCACCGAATGGCGGCGGGTGCGCTCTGGTAGTATCATCACATATGGCTTCAGCAGTGCCATATGTCGAAGTGGATGGAGAGAACGCTGAGGCGGGGACTTGCATTTACACAACCCCACCCGTTTTCAGGTTTGGTACAGACCCTATTGTCAGGGTCACCAGCAGTGACAGCTCTGGTCAACGAGATCCAATCTCTGTGGACGAAGCAAGCCATCGTCGTGGCGTTTTCCTCCCGGTATTCTCTGGTGCCCCAGAAATCGGGAGGGGGGGGTGTCAGACCCATGCTGGACCTGTCCCATGGGAAGGTTCAGCATTTTTTGGATCATCTCCTACCTGTTGAACACTGTCAGGTGGGGGCCTGGTTCTCCTCCATAGACCTGTAGGATGCGTATTCGCATCCCCGATCTTCCATCCTAGGGCTTACCTACGCTTCCTTTGCAGGGTTTAGCGTATGAGTACCAGAGGCTGCCGTTCGGCTTTTCTCTGGCTCCCCGCATCTTCACCAAGTGCGTGGAGGCCGCACTGGGGCCTCTGCGTCATCAGGGGTTACGAAGTGTATTCTGCCCTGACAACGTTCTGGTCCTTGGCGGTCAAGGTGGATCGTCAGGTCTCATACCAGGCAGGTGGTGGAATTCCTACCAGCCTGGGGTTTGCTGTAGACTGGAAGTAGAGTACTCCTCTTCCCAGTCAACGGGTGGAGTGCTATGGGCATCCCTCTCAGAGCGTGTTATCGACACGCTCGGGAGGTTCCGTCCTAGGACGGTTACGGCGCTGTCCCTGATACGCCTGCTCGGTATGATGGCATCTGCTCATTCCGTGGTCCCTCTTGGCCTCCTCTTCACCCCAGGAGGAGGTTACGGAGGTGGTTTTTTTCCAGTATGGAAATAGACCCGGTGAGAGGCAAGTGGAAGCGGCTAAGGTTCCCGTGTCAGTACTGGGGGACCTCGCCCCCTGGGGAGGGCCTGGGGTCCTCACCAGGGGGGTCCCTATGGGCAGTAGGCTGTCACACGTCATGTTTTTCACCGACGCCTCCCTCGCTGGAGACGCATCGGACCAACGCAGTAGGGGGCAGCTGGCAAGCCATGCTGCCCGGTCTGCGCTACGTTCAATGTGTTGGTATTGAAGGCGGTCCTTCTGGTCCTCAAACGGTGTTTGATCAGGACGGACAATACGACGTCAGCGTCGTATATCGACTGACAGGGAGGAGTACGCTCCCCCGTCTGCACAGGGCGGCTGGCTATGGGCGTTCTCCATCTGCGCAGCCTGAGGGCTCTCCACATCCCCGGCAGGGTGAATGTGGGTACAGGTGTGATGTCGCGGGGCGGTCCTCACCCTGACGAGTGGGGATTACGTCCGGACATAGTCAGGCAGGTCTGGGACCGATGCCGTGGCCGCCTGGGATTCTTTCCCCCCATACATCTGTTAGGTCAGTTGTTGGGGCGGGTACGTTGAGGAGCGCAGGACCTTGATCCTGATTGCGCCGGACCGGGGCGCAGCTGTGTTGTTCCCGCTCCTGATCCAGCTCTTGGTAGCCCCGTCGTGGCCTGTTCCTTGGTCATTGCGGGCCCTCTCTCAAGCGCACGGGTCTCTGTGTTAGTTCCCTGTGCTGGGCCAGCCGCTGATCGTTGGCTGGTGAGAGGGTGAGTCTGGAGAGGATGGATCCTTCGGTGGTTGACACCATCCGGAACGCGCATGCTCCCTCCACTATCGCGGTTTACGCGGGTAGGTGGCGTATTTTTCCAAGAGTGGTGTAAGGTGGGGGGCCGGGACCCGGTGTCCTGCCCCCTGGACGCTGTCCTTACCTTCCTTCAGTGTATCCTTGATTGACTGTCGGCTTCGACGGTGAGGGTATATGCTGCGGCTATATCCTCTTGTCATGAGGGGTTTGAGGGCGTACGTTGTTCAGCCACCCTCTTGTGAAGCGTTTCCTGCTTGGCGCTCCGCGCCTTAAGCTGGTGAAACGTTCTCTGTCTCCGAGTTGGGATCTTCAATTGGTCCTCGGTCAGTTGTCCGAGGCCCCGTTTGAGCCTCTTGAGCAAGCGCCTTTGGAACAGCTGTCGTTCGAGACTGCGTTCCTGCTGGCCATCACCTCCGCTAAGCACGTGGGTGAGCTCTGTGCTCTCTCGGTGCGGCCTGAGTGCCTGTCTATTCGTGTCGATAGCGGTGCCACTCTGTGGCCTAATCCAGTCTTCGTGCCAGAAAATATCCGGAGCTCTTTTCGCTCCAGGGATATTGTGTTTCAGGCGTTTCATCCACCTCCTCACGCTAGTGAGTTAGAGGCGAGCCTTCACCTGTCATGTCCGGTCCAGGCTTTGGGGTTTAACTTCAGCCGGACTCAGGACCTCAGGGCTACCGATCAGCTTTTTGTCTGTTACGGTGGCTCTCGCACTGGTAGGGCACTGTCAAAACAGCGCCTGTCCCATTGGTTGTGCGAGGGCATTGCCCTTTGCTACACGTTGGCTGGGCTGGCCCCCCCTGGGGGTGTCAGGGCGCACTCCATTCGTGGGTGGCGGCCTCTGCCACCCTGTTAGGAGGGGCCTCGGTGGAGGACATCTGTGCTGCGGCCTCATGGTTCTCCCCGGGTCCCTTTGTAAGGTTTTACCTCATGGACATGACTGGGGATTCTGTTTCCCAGGCGGTTCTGAGGTCTGGAACCTCCCCCGCCTTTCAGTGGGTTAGCAGGGATGTGTGGGTGTGGACCGTGAGGTGTTGTGTCACACGTGGTCCCGCCTGTGCTGTGCGTTTGGAGGTTCTAGTTCCCTCTTTTCGCACTTGGGTGGAATTGACTGCTGCCCCCTGTTCACTAGGAAGGAGGGGTGACGGGACTCCCCTCCCCCCTGATGTGGGCTTACGGGTCCTCAGGGGGTACATTTGTCGGGCCTCGCGTCCGCTCTACCACATATCTCGATATGGCTTAAGAGCGGGACGCGATGCCAGTACGAGTATATAACGATAGGTTATGTATATAACCTAGTTATATGAGTACTGGCTAAGTGTCCCGCTCTTAAGCGTGCCCTGAGGTCCCTTGGGTTTTTTTTCTGATGGAAAACTCTTTCCGAGGAAGGGTGAGTGGTGACCACGCCCGGTGTCTTATAGTAAGCCACTGGGGCGGGGCCTGGTCAAGTGTTTGGGTGTTTTGTTTTCGTTCATGGAGTACAGTAGGTACAGGAGATGAGGTATATCTCGATATGGCTTAAGAGCGGGACGCTTAGCCAGTACTCATATAACTAGGTTATATACATAACCTATCGTTCTGCTTCTAAAAATAGACAGACACAGCATTGGGTCACACTGACAAAAATCTCCTCCTCTTCTCGATCTCTCCTCGTTACTCACTTCTCTCGTTCCACACAGGTTTCGCCTCAGCTACTACAACGATTCCTTCTCTCTGTCTCCATTTTCTATCCTGCTTAATTGTGCTTTGATTGTGCTCACCTGTCCCGTGCCTGTCTGGCACAGGTGCGCTGCATTGGGGCTGACACGCTCTGCTCTGCCGGGAGTCTCATCGGACTTCCTAATATGGGCATATGCCCCAGTACCTCGGCCGAGACATAGCGGCCCTCTAGTACCACGCCAGCCGGTCTGCCCAACTCTTCTATCCAGTATTATTACCTAATTATATCCAGTATTACCTAGCTATACCTGGTCAACTCTACTATCCAGTATTACCTAGCTATACCTGGTCAACTCTACTATCCAGTATTACCTAGCTATACCTGGTCAACTCTACTATCCAGTATTACCTAGTTATACCTGGTCAACTCTACTATCCAGTATTACCTAGCTATACCTGGTCAACTCTACTATCCAGTATTACCTAGTTATACCTGGTCAACTCTACTATCCAGTATTACCTAGTTATACCTGGTCAACTCTACTATCCATTATTACCTAGATAAACCTGGTCAACTCTACTATCCATCATTACCTAGTTGTAACTGAGGGGTACAATTCCCTGACTGTATTAATAAGTATGGTATCATTAAACCACTACTGTCTTATGTACATTACTACTGGCCATACAGTACACAGGTATCTTATGATGAACACTTCCCACAATGACTCGGTTCCACACAAAACTGGGTTTAAGTATTTATTAGCAGCAATGATAGTACATAATATACTTTACGTAAGGTGCGCTTATAAGGCAAAGGAATGTGCGTAGGCAAATCAATAACGTATGTCCATTCTCATATTACGCAGGAGATAATAATACAACCTGAATCTTAGGAATTATATCTATGGTACTCTAGTAAGGTAGCGGGAGATACTGGTAGGGTCCCTCCGGTTGTAAGCCAGCAAGGGGAGAGGATTTGTCGGTAGTAGAGTCTGGGTCAACGATGATAAAGAGACTCCAAGTACAGGAGACGGTGCAATAATCTCTTGATCCGCAGACGAATACAGCTGTTCTCCGTGGCATGCAGCTCCGCATGGAAGAAAGCTAGCCGGCCTCAGGCGATTCTCCGCTCCATCAATTACAGGACCAAAGCAAAATATAATCCAGCCGAAAAGGGCTATGCAGTCGTCGGTAGGTTATCCAGTGTACATGATCCACACGGTCCTCGTCTAGGGCTCCTCGGGTGAAAGCGCCAGGGTAAGCAGCCCAGCCTGGATAAGCACACTAGCTGGTACGAGGAAACGTTGGTGATGCTGGTCACTGTAGAACGGTAGCCGCACGATACACTATACATAAATAGACTATTACTGACTTAATAGAATAGGTCGAACTCGACGGTACAGCGTTAAACTCTGATACTTCAGTTATTAATTTGCACGCGGTCTCAATGCTCTATTTGGGGCCAAAACAGGCCATACTTCACCGCACGTTGTATCGTGGGTGAGGCTTCAACTTATTGGGTAACTCTGTCTTCTGTATTCACCTGCGCCGTATTTATACGTTAGGTGAACAAACTAGTACCAGCTTTATTCCTGTCTCATATCCTTGCGCAGAGCCGTTCATGTCCAGGCAAGTCTTTGGCGGTGACTTTGAACCAGACCTTGGGGGTATGGCAATGGCGCCTAAGGGACCGCTGTCCAATAGGAGAACGAAATATTATGGTCTGTACTAGGTTAAAGGGATATTCCGTGTATATGTACAAGGAATACACAAGGGATATCAAACGATATACAAATATTATGCAATATATATCAATCAATAAATATATATATTCGGTTTAATCTGATCCTTCGTAACAGCCGCCTCCTAATTAGTCCCACCTAATTAGATAAGCAGAGACAGATTAACCGCACTGTCCACTACTCAATGTCTGTTGTGAGGGTAGGGCAGTTCACAAAGTCAGGGGGTCATGGTCGTCATCAATAGTGTCGGGGAGCCTTGGCAACTCTATTAGCCTCGCCACAGGCCGGGTGTATGTCCGCCCTTGGACGAGCACTTCTGCCGCTCTGACCTTTCCGTCGGCACCAGTGATCACTTTGCTTACGCGGCCGGCCGGCCACATAGCTCGGGGTAGTGACTGGTCGATAATCATGACGACTGTTCCTTCTGTCAAATTGTCTCTTTCTTTCACCCATTTCTGGCGGGTCTGTAGAGACGGTAGATAGTGGAGTAGGAAACTGTTCCAAAACTTGTCAGCCAATACTTGACTGTACCTCCACATTCTTCGGCCGTTCGCTTCTTCAGGCCCGTACACTGTCTGTGGTAGCACGGGGTCCAGCCGCCCCATCAAGAGAGTGTTGGGGGTGACTGGGTCGACATCTGCTACATCACTTGAGACGTAACCGAGGGGCTTTGAGTTCAATACTCCCTCGATCTCCGTGAGGACTGTCGTGAGGACTTCTTCCGCCACGGTCTGTACATAACAATGTACATAACACTTGCCTTTGTGCTGCTTGAGGGTGCAGGCTTTCTTCTGTTACTGTCATGTAGGACGTCCAAGTGGGCTCCGTCACACCGACTACACCTCTTCTTTAAGCGGCAATCGGCTGCCATGTGACTGCGCGCACATCGGTAACAGCGTCGGTTGGACTTTATCCATTGACTCACCTCGTCGGCGGTCATCTTCTTGAACGTGTCACAGTGTGACAGCCGGTGTTCCTTTTCGCAGTACGGGCACACAATCTTCCACTTCTCTTTCATCGAGGGGGTACTGTGGTTCTTGTTGCTCGGTACTGATTCTGCTTGGTGCATGACGGTCACCAGTCTGCGGCCATCGTTTGCTCTCCTAGGTCCCTCTCTGGAGCTTGGTGTGCTCCGCACGAACGTATCCAACCGTAGGCTGTTGACTTCTCTCGCCAGGAAGTCGGCTAGGTCTAGGAGGGATGGCTCGGGACCGTTAGGATCACGGTGGTCTCTTTGCCGCCTGAAGCGCTCTTGTCGGTCGGGCGGAAGCTTCTCTAAAATCCTCTCGACATTAGAGTTCGCGTACAGTTCGTGCATACCCTTTTCCTTTTGCGCCCCCAGCATCCCTACCAGGGATTGTACCTTGATAGACAGGTCATCTAGTGAGCGATTGTCTGTGGCTGGGGGTAGGCGGTCAATATTCCTTATCTCTTGTATTACGTAGTCCCATATGCGTCCATATCTCTGGTCGAGTGCTGCCAGAGCCGCGGTGTAGGGGGTAGTAGAGGTGGAATATGCCAGCGCTATATTGTGCGCTCGGGGCACCTTGAGGTGCTTGAGTAGGATAGCATACTTGTACGGTTCATCAGTTACATCGGACATCATTGTCTCTAAGCACATTCGTAGCTCTGTGTACTGTGCTCTGTTCTCGTGTGTGAAGTCCGGGAACGTCGGTGTGCCAAGGTACGATGCCATGGATGGCTGGCACATCGGTGAGCGTTGGAGGAGAGGCCTCCTAGGCGAGTCTCCTCTTACGTGTCGTGGTGGGCTGGTACCTGCTGGGTACCAAGGCCCGCGTACCCAGGTGCTGTTCCTCGGGGCTGGTCGTGCGTCAAGCTCACCCGTGAATTGAGTCGGGGGTCTGTAGCGCAGAGCCGCGGGGGTAAAGTCTGGGCTGTACTGGACCTCCTGGTCCTGTGGAGTACTGTAATGCTGTTGGGCTTGACTCTCCTCCTCTCCCTCTTCTTCTTCCTCTGGCAGGTCATCTAGATCCTGTAGTCGTCTATTTAGCCTCTCCGCTGTATAGGCCGGTCCTTCCCTGTTGCTGGGTCTCGCTTGGACCGGTCGGGGAAGGGGTTCGGAGAGGGATATAGGCTCTCTCTGGTCGCCGGGCTCAGGGTCGCTTGATCGGGTAGGGGAGGGTGCCCTTGACCCTTGTCTTGACGAGGCCCTGGAGCCCCGTGCGGAGGGAGGGGGGGTTACCCTGGTAATCAGCTGCTCCATTATCTGCGCTTGTAATCGGTCATGCTCGGCTTCGCGCTTGGTGAGAGCGAGGTCGCGCTCTGCTTCTCTTTGGGCACCGGCAGCGGCGCGCTGGGCTTCGGCGGCGGCGCGCTGGGCTTCGGCGCGGTCTCTTCCCATATTCTCTTCCGTCTGGAGGCGTCTAATCTCTAGGCGTATGCGGTCTTCGTCACTCCGTTGCTGCGCTTGAAGGCGTTCTCTTTCCATGGAAGAATGTTCGCGCTCGCTAAGCGTCTGTGCTTGGAGTCGATCGCGCTCGGTTGAGGCTGCCAGGCTGGCGATAAAGGCCTGCGCCAGCATCTTGTCCGCCTCGCTGGGGGAAGACGCTGGTTGAGGTGATCTGCTCCTGGTAGTACTCGTTGGAGATCCGTTCTCCTGTCGCGTATCGAGGAGATCCATCTCCGGGGTGCGCGTCCCTTCTTGTGGTGGGTCGGGTTCCATCCCTGGAGGGCTTTCTTTATCCTGGAGCTCTCCGGGGACTACTTCTTCGGTCTTGGCGGGGGGTAAAGTCATGTCAGGTCCCTCCTGGTCCCCACCGTGAGCTTGGTCAGTTACGTTAGAACCCACTAGGGTCTCTACTGGCGGGGTAGCCTGGTCGGTAGGGTTGGACATAATTTTACTATCTACTTTTTCCGCGTTTAACGTCTGTAGAAAGCTAGGTAGTATACTGGCAACGTAATCCTCTAAGTACTGAGGTGTCTGCCGTCTACGCTGCGGGCGATCTATTTTAGGAGAACCGTTTTGTGGAGTGTTCATCATTGGCCATGTCAATATTAATACTACTATATTAATATTATGCTAGTTACCCTCCGGCTCGAAGGACCAATTGTAACTGAGGGGTACAATTCCCTGACTGTATTAATAAGTATGGTATCATTAAACCACTACTGTCTTATGTACATTACTACTGGCCATACAGTACACAGGTATCTTATGATGAACACTTCCCACAATGACTCGGTTCCACACAAAACTGGGTTTAAGTATTTATTAGCAGCAATGATAGTACATAATATACTTTACGTAAGGTGCGCTTATAAGGCAAAGGAATGTGCGTAGGCAAATCAATAACGTATGTCCATTCTCATATTACGCAGGAGATAATA
The DNA here is from genome assembly GCF_963971535.1 of Notolepis coatsorum. Classification (NCBI taxonomy): domain Eukaryota; kingdom Metazoa; phylum Chordata; class Actinopteri; order Aulopiformes; family Paralepididae; genus Notolepis; species Notolepis coatsorum. Next base: position 19,728,232 of record NC_140166.1, on the reverse strand, counting down.
ATACAACCTGAATCTTAGGAATTATATCTATGGTACTCTAGTAAGGTAGCGGGAGATACTGGTAGGGTCCCTCCGGTTGTAAGCCAGCAAGGGGAGAGGATTTGTCGGTAGTAGAGTCTGGGTCAACGATGATAAAGAGACTCCAAGTACAGGAGACGGTGCAATAATCTCTTGATCCGCAGACGAATACAGCTGTTCTCCGTGGCATGCAGCTCCGCATGGAAGAAAGCTAGCCGGCCTCAGGCTTCTGAGAGGCGGGCTTGACGTTGCTCCTCACAGGGTAAATCCCACACAATTGTGGGTGTAGGCGATTCTCCGCTCCATCAATTACAGGACCAAAGCAAAATATAATCCAGCCGAAAAGGGCTATGCAGTCGTCGGTAGGTTATCCAGTGTACATGATCCACACGGTCCTCGTCTAGGGCTCCTCGGGTGAAAGCGCCAGGGTAAGCAGCCCAGCCTGGATAAGCACACTAGCTGGTACGAGGAAACGTTGGTGATGCTGGTCACTGTAGAACGGTAGCCGCACGATACACTATACATAAATAGACTATTACTGACTTAATAGAATAGGTCGAACTCGACGGTACAGCGTTAAACTCTGATACTTCGGTTATTAATTCGCACGCGGTCTCAATGCTCTATTTGGGGCCAAAACAGGCCATACTTCACCGCACGTTGTATCGTGGGTGAGGCTTCAACTTATTGGGTAACTCTGTCTTCTGTATTCACCTGCGCCGTATTTATACGTTAGGTGAACAAACTAGTACCAGCTTTATTCCTGTCTCATATCCTTGCGCAGAGCCGTTCATGTCCAGGCAAGTCTTTGGCGGTGACTTTGAACCAGACCTTGGGGGTATGGCAATGGCGCCTAAGGGACCGCTGTCCAATAGGAGAACGAAATATTATGGTCTGTACTAGGTTAAAGGGATATTCCGTGTATATGTACAAGGAATACACAAGGGATATCAAACGATATACAAATATTATGCAATATATATCAATCAATAAATATATATATATTCGGTTTAATCTGATCCTTCGTAACACTAGTTATACCTGGTCAACTCTATGATCCATCATTACCTAGTTATACCTGGTCAACTCTACTATCCATTATTACCTAGTTATACCTGGTCAACTCTACTATCCATCATTACCTAGCTATACCTGGTCAACTCTACGATCCATCATTACCTAGTTATACCTGGTCAACTCTACTATCCATCATTACCTAGTTATACCTGGTCAACTCTACTATCCAGTATTACCTAGTTACAACTCTACTATCTGAGTCATAGAATATTTTCATCTAGCAGAATGAGGACTAAGAATCTGCTATATAATATTTACATCTAGCAGGATGAGGATTAAGAATCTGTGATAGAATATTTTCATCTAGGGCGGCTGGGTGGCGCAGCGGACATTGCGCTCGTCACCAACACAAGAGACACCGGGTTCGAATCCGGCTGCCTGCATTGCCTCCGGCTTGGGCCGGCCGTCATACTAACTCAATTGGCAGAGTTAGCGGTGGGAAGTTGAAGGGTGGTAGTCTGGTCGTTGTGAACAGCGACTCCTACAGGTCGGTTTGGGCGCCTGCACAGCAAAGTCAGGAAAATGGCGGGGGCAGTGTGAGCCTCGTACACGTTACTCCTCGCCAAAAGATGTGACAGCCTGCCTCCACATGTATCGGAGGGGACATGTGATGCAAGGCTTCTATCCTCCCTACAACCGGCCAGTGGGGGGCATATGCGAGCAACGATCAGGGGAGGGGAGGGAGAATTGGCACGAGAGGTAAAAAATCTCAGAAAAAGGAGGAGAAAAAAGTTGATAAAAAAAGATATATATATTTTCATCTAGCAGGGTGAGACTAAGAATCTGCGATATATTTACATCTAGCAGGATGAGGATTAAGGCCATGTTTAGACGGAAACGCTAGCAGGTGAATCCGGATAATTTTTTTCGGATGTGCCTTTTGTTTATACGGCAACATCGCTTTTGCGGGGAGAATCTGCAAAAAAGTGAGACCACCTTCCTGGGTGGAAATCCTAGAAACGATACACCTTCGCGCTATCATCTGAACAGTCAAACCGCATAAAACTATGACGAAAGGGTTGTCAAGGCTCTCGTCGCGTACTGCTTACGTCACAGGCATGCGCCAGTAGCCTAGAAGCGTAAACAAAGCGAACAAGCATGTCTGATTCTATCCACGGAGATCACCTGAAGGCTACATTGGCAGTACTTTTAAATACACAAGAATCAGTCCAGCGGCTATCGCAACAATTAGTGACTGGAGCCACTGTCTGTGTGACTCTGCTTTGGTCCAATCACATTTCCCCACCCACAGTCTGCGAATCAGAGGCAGAGTAGGGCGGGTCTTCACAGCATGCCTGGTTGTCTCAACGACCTGAGGCAGTGTAGCGTATGGGTTGCGTGAATATTTTCCCTAACGGAGTTGCACTTCCGTGTTCGGTTTGCGCAATCTGATTGGCCACTGACGTTTCTGGTCATGTGACATCTGCGCCAATTGTGTGACAGCGGGGCTCCGTCGTCTCGAGTCAACTACACTTTTACAGCCTCGCCTGCACGCAGAATTCCATCCCAAAACACTAGACTAAACGCAACATTAAAAAGTGAGACCGCAAGACGAGTTTTGCTGTTTCTGTTCAGACTCTCTCCGTCTAAACATGGCCTAAGAAGTAGTAGTAAATCTGATAGAATATTTTATTTACTACTGTATGACTCTTGTGTGACTGTATTTCTGCTGAAGCTTCACTTCACAGAGAGGTGACAGCAGGTTAGAGGTCCTGGGAAACATATACAGTATATCTCTGCTAAGTATCTGTGTGTGTGTGTGTGTGTGTGTGTGTGTGTGTGTGTGTGTGTGTGTGTGTGTGTGTGTGTGTGTGTGTGTGTGTGTGTGTGTGTGTGTGTGTGTGTGTGTGTGTGTGTGTGTGTGTGTGTGTGTGTGTGTGTGTGTGTGTGTGTGTGTGTGTGTGAGTGTGTGTGTGTGTGTGTGTGTGTGTGTGTAGGGTCAGGTGTGTTCATGACGCGAGGACAGCTGATGAACTGTCATCTCTGTGCTGGAGTGAAACACAAGGTGCTGTTGAGGAGGCTGCTGGCCACCTTCTTTGACAGGTAAACACATCTATGTACCTTTTTAGTACTACTGAAAATAAACATCTGTACCGTACTTTTATTATGAATCTACTGATAACATCTGTACTTTTGTTATAAATATACTGATAACACCTGTACCTTTATTATAAATATACTGAAAATAATGATAACATCTGTACCCTTATTATAAATATACTGATAATAAACATGTAACTTAATTATAAATATACTGAAAATACTGATAATATCTGTACCTTTATTTAAAATCTACTGAATAATACTGATAACATATGTATCTTTATTATAAATCTACTGAAAATAAACATCTGTACTTTTGTTATAAATATACTGATAACATCTGTACCTTTATTATAAATATTGTGGCAATTCCAGGTGTAGGGGTGGCAGAATAAACAACACACAGACAGGTTGCAGTTCCCAAAATCATGCTCTTTATTTTCTTAGTCAAATAATAACGGTTTGCTGTCGGCCGGGCGGCGTCTCCGCTCTGTGGCCTTTTGCCTTGCGCTGCTACGGGGGACTGAGAGGAGGCTCCTCGGCTCCATTAAGTCCCCCCTCTCCAACAGGCGCACCGCGCCGTGATTCGCTAATCAGGTAATCACTCTGATGGGTATTTAGTGACAGGTGCGTCCGGAAGCGGACGCCCAAACATGGGCAGCGCCCAGCCATTGGGTCGCCACATAGCGCCCATCAATCACCAAGCCCAGGGGTGGCTTGGGGTTGCCACAATATACTGAAAATAATGATAACATCTGTACCTTTATCATAAATATACTGATAATAAACATGTAACTTAATTATAAATATACTGAAAATACTGATAACATCTGTACTGTGCAGCTTTACTCCCGCTGCTGGGGTGAAGGGATGGACAGGATGCCACTCAGTTGTAAAAAGCTTTTAATTCCTTCTCCAACAGGTTACAAACCTTGAAACAAAACATACATTCAATCAATAACCACCACAACACTACCATCATTCTTAAAACAAATCGCTTACACACATCCACTCACCAGTTCCCACTCGTCTCCCTTCTCTCCTGTCAAATTCCCCGCAACTTCCTGTTTACTACTTTCCCTGACACCACGTGACGTATCTCGACCAATTACAGCCCACTCTCCGCTACGTCCCTGGATCACATGTGAATTAAAAATACACCTCCATTCACAACTTCAACCAAGCATACAGTGCCTCCATACATCCGAAATGAAAACATAATATAACCATAGCTCAACTACCACTAATCAACATTCACATAAACGCACAGCATAAAAACAACACTTAACATTACTTAGTTATTTACAACACACAGAACTAAAGTGCACCTAAACTCCACCACCACAATAGAAAGCTGCACACCTCCCACTTGGTATCCTGGACTCTAGACCCAAGGAGACCACAAACAAATAACCGCTCTTCTTTGGCGGTGGAATCTTCGGATAAACTTTCTCATGGGGTAGTCCATACGTCCCTGACCATGTATGGGTCAAACAGATCCAGAGTTGTAAACTCAAATGGGGCAGCCGGCTCAGTCCGCTCAGAGGGAAGGTCAGCCATAACCTGCTGGCACATCTTTGCTCTGGTCTTCCGGCAGGAGACGCAACAGTCCCCAACCTTCCTTGCAACCCGCTGAGCCTGAACCACCCAAGCCTTCCTCCTCATCCGTAATATAGTACCAGCGACTCCCTCATGGAGTTCATGGAGTCCCCTGCTCAGCGTTGACTCAGGGAATGCTACCCCTTTTTGAGCTGCCAAACAAAGTTCTCGGAAAGCTGCCCCAAGCTCCCATGCGTCGAGGACAGGCTTGCCCTCTTTCTCCTTTGAGTGCTTGGCCTCCCACTCTGCTCTCTCTATGGCTCTTCCTCGGATTAGCCACTTGCTCACCGCTCGGCGGACCCAGCTGATCACTCCACAGAGCTTGGTCGAGCTGCTGAACTTCTCAGGTTTAACAAGATCGACGATGGCTGCCCCCCAGAGCCTTTCCTCGCTTCCGGACTTGCTAGAGAGCTCTTTTTCTCCTTTCTTAGAGAGCCCGGGAGCCTTGTCCGCCTCGCTCTGAGACTTTTCAGACGAACTTGATGCCTTTTTCAGCTGGGCTCGAGTAAGAACCGCCGTGAACGCCCTCCTCTGGAGCCTACACCAGGGCAACACCAGGGTTTCGAGCGCCAGACTCGAAGCCTCACCAGATTGCTTGGGCTGACTTCTTTCACGCCTCCCACTTTGACCGGACTGAACCCATGGCTTGAGAGAGAAGCCTCCAGCGGGGAGGACCTCTTCCACTCCTCTCGTGACCTTGTCCAGTTTCTGAGCCCTTTTTTTGGTGTTTACCAGCTCGCAGGAAATCTCCTCCACCGTGATCGCTTTTGCCCTCATAGAGTGTGCAAAGTGAGTCTTAGAGTTGTGGGTTGACATCTCCATCTCCTCAAACAGATCAGGGTGCGTTCCCCCCACAGTCTTCCCTAGCGGGCCGTCCCACAGCACTAGGTCTCCCACTCTCTTCATCCGCTGTGGAGCAAGCCGACCCTCCCGGTGGCTGATCAAGAGCTCGATCTTCTCTGGCCGGACCAGCTCCTCTGTTTTGACATCTGGGAAGAATCTTTTAAGCTGCTTCGGGCTGACGACTCTGCCTGCTCGGGCGATTTCATCCAGGCCATAACAGACTATCTGGTGGGGACTCCATGTGTCCTCTGAAATACGCATCCTGACCTTGAGCAGGTACCTTTCTGTCTTGACTCTCACTTTCATTCCACCAACTCCATGCACAACCAACGTTATCTTCTCCCCTCTCAGTCTGAGTCTTTTGGCAGCTTGGTGGGTTATGTAGTTGGTGTCGGACGCAAGGTCTACTAGGGTCCCAATAGTTTGCCCTCTGTTTGTCATGACCTCCATGATCATCATAAGCACAGGATGTTCCCTCAGGCCATTTTTTTCACGGAGACTACCACCCTTACTGCTTGTGCTCATTGACACTGCTGTTTGGTTGGTAAATGCCCTTAAAATCTGGTCTGCTGCTTCGGGGGAGACGTTAGCAAGTGCCTTCTGCTGCTCGTCTGAGAGTGTTCCGAGAGTGTTCCCGTGTTTACACCGCTTGTTTCCACCCTTTGCTTTCCCATTCTCCTCTCCTCTCCTTTTTGCCCTCCTTCTGCAGAGCACATGAGGTAGTGGTGGTCGGAGGTCTCTCCCTTTTGGCAGCACTTCCTGCAAAGGAACCTGTCGCTGCATTCTCCATCCCTCTGATGTGATGTCAAACATCTCTGGCAGGCTTCATTCCTTTCGACGACGTCTCTCTTCTCAGCCAGACTGAGCGCTCTGAACCTTTTGCAGAAGAAAATCTTGCCTCCGTGTTCCTCATCTCCACACATGCTGCATTCTTCTCCAGTCGCAACCATTCCTGTGGCTCGTGTGAACGTCTTCCACTCTGGCTTGCTTGGCTTCTCGAATACTTCTGAGGGTCTTAGCTGCACCAACGCCTCAAGGACTACTTCTTCATTCTTCAAGAATTTTAGGAGAGCATCAAAGTGGCCTTCAGGGGTGACATCGTTCACAGGTGCAGCTTTAAAGGTGAGCCAGCTCCTCAGCTCACATTCAGGCAGTTTGCTTTCAATAGCCTTGATAACAAGTGGATTCTTTATAGCTCCAATATTTCCTAAGTCTGTCAGGTCAGTAAGGGCCTTCTCAACAGCTTGGATAAGCTCTATTGTTTTTCTCGGCTGGTTACCTTTTGCCACGGGCAACTTCTCCAACTCTTCAATTATCTGAATAGCGATGGTGGTCTTATTCCCGAACCGGTTTTCAAGGACCCTAAACATGTCATGAGCTGTGTCGTAGCTTGAGAGCCTAACGCCACTGATGATTCTCTCCTCCACACTGTCTAGGAGCTGGAATTTTTTAACTTCGGCTGACCCAGATGGATCTCCCTGTCGCTGGAGGTTTTCCCAGTCTCTTCGCCAACGGTGAAAGTCTCTCATGCAACCATTGAACTTTGGTAGCTTTATTGGATAAAGGCGAACTCTTGGTAAGGCAGATGCTTGCGAGCCTCCTGCTCCCAGGCTCGCCAGGTTAGCACTCTGTGCTTCCTCCCATGCTTTCCGCTGCGCCTTAGCCAGCTCGGCACGCTCTTCTGCGGCGGCCTCTGCCATTTCCAACTGAATCCCAGCTGCCTTTTCTCTGGCCTCTGCGGCCCTCTCCTCAGACCCAGCGCTAACTTCGGCTGCCTTTAGCCTGGTCTCGGCGGTTCTTCTTTCAGCCTCAGCGGCTCCCTTTTCAGCTTCTGCGATGTCAGAGGCGGCCTTTTGCCTGATTTCAATGGCTCTATCAGCCTGCTCTTTCTGGACCCTGCCGAATTCAAGTACCCACCTTCGCCAAAGGTCAATTCTCTTGTCCTCCAGCACTTGCAGCTTCTTATTAACCTCACACGCAGCGCCTTCAGGGATCCACCCTTCCCAGACAGCTAGCAGACTTTCTGCCTTGGTGATGAGGGATTCCAAGAGTGTGACTTGTTCCCTACCATTTTCGTAGGTGATTGTTTCCAGGTTAACTTCTCCCGCACCTTCATAGCTTCTTTCTGCCCGTCCAATGGCTGCTTTTAGCTCGGTCTCTGCATATTTTGACCAAAGGTTGGAATGGATTGCCTGCTTCACCTCTTTTAATGTTGTATCACACTCTATGGTTACCCTCTCCAAGTCTGCTTTGGCTTTCCCATCCACAGCCTCCATGTCGCCTGCTTCGTCTACCAGACAGGCCTCACAAACATAATTAGCTGCATGAAGCCTTTCCGCGTCCTCAGAAAGGGATTTCCACTCACCTCTCAATTCTTCTCGCAGCATAGTTGGCGCCATTCGTAAAATGCTGTTGGCCCTTCTTGTGAAAGCTGCCTTCACTTTGGCCCTCTCTTTCTTTAATTGATCCATATTTCTATTTTATTATTTTATTTTTATTTTGTATTATTATTTTTTAATTTTTTATTTATTATTTATTTGACCATGGATGCTAATTGAGCGTACCCGTAACTCCTTGTCTACCTTGTGTCTTCCGCCCTCTCTAGCTGCCTAAACTAGCTCAGAAGCTTCTTCCCTGACTATTCTAGCCTGACTAGTCTTCAGCTGCGTTACCGGGCTCACCAGGGGTCCCCCCGGGGATACCGCCCAAAAATGGAAAACAATACAAATAAACAAAGTGGAGTAGGTTTCACCTTCTCCCGCCGGCTTGCCACCCAGGTACACTCAGACTAAGCTAAAGGTCTTGAAATTAGAGGGCTACTAAATATACCTAAATAATATAATTGGCACCATCACAGGGCTAGTAACGAGCTATAGCTTTTATCTTTAGCTGCCTTCATGCTTGCCCACGTTAGTGTTGGTATGCTATTTGATAGCTAGTTTCAGTAGCTTGGCATTACTCCTGATCGCATTTGAAGTTAGCACTGACATCTGTCAAACCAAGTTTTCATTCATTCACTCATTCAGCTGCATTAGCTTCCTTAGCTGTGTTAGCTGCTTGCATTAGCATTTGAACCAGGTGAAAGTTCCTGCTCGCTGACCCGTATGGTCTGATGCGCGAGTTATTCCATTTACAACGACACGGGAGTACCTCGTATCCCTCGGTTGTTTTGCCCTTATCTGACGGCGCATTTCAGCCACTCTTCTGCCGCCGTCGTTGGTTTGTAACTGTGCAGCTTTACTCCCGCTGCTGGGGTGAAGGGATGGACAGGATGCCACTCAGTTGTAAAAAGCTTTTGATTCCTTCTCCAACAGGTTACAAACCTTGAAACAAAACATACATTCAATCAATAACCTGACACCACGTGACGTATCTCGACCAATTACAGCCCACTCTCCGCTACGTCCCTGGATCACATGTGAATTAAAAATACACCTCCATTCACAACTTCAACCAAGCATACAGTGCCTCCATACATCCGAAATGAAAACATAATATAACCATAGCTCAACTACCACTAATCAACATTCACATAAACGCACAGCATAAAAACAACACTTAACATTACTTAGTTATTTACAACACACAGAACTAAAGTGCACCTAAACTCCACCACCACAATAGAAAGCTGCACATGTACCTTTATTATAAATACTGAAAATAAACATCTGTACCATTATTATAAATCTGCTGAATATACTGATAACATCTGTATCTTTATTATAAATCTACTGAAAGTAAACATCTGTACTTTTGATATAAATCTACTGAATATACTGATAATCGAACAGCTTTATCATAGAACCATCAAGGTATTTGCCAGGAAACCATTGGCATACCACCATTGCAATATTTTGAAACAATATAGCTTTTTGAGCTTTGAAATGTTCAAAGTCTTAAAAAGCTCTTGTTTCATCTACAAATGCCTACATGGACTAGCTCCCCCTCCTGTACAGGAATTCATCTACAAAAAAAGAAACACTGGACTCTGCACCAGGTCAGAC